>NC_056728.1:1568973467-1569010967 GCF_019279795.1 Protopterus annectens | reverse complement strand
TTAAGTTAAATATAACCAGTATTAAATTGATAAGGTGGTAGCTGAGGTACTGCTGCTTAGGGTAGGGGGTTAACTTGAGTGGTAAATACTACTCTAAGTTGGAGTTTTTAACTCCTGGCTGGATGCAAGGTTTAATCCTTACATTATTTTCACTTGTTCATTGTTATATGTATATAGTTTTGACATCCACAATATATTTTGTACACTCATTGTCACTAAAAACAAAATTGAATCCTATACAAAATCCCATAAGAGATTCAATAAATACAGCTATATTTAAAGGTACACCTAAAGGAGGAGATGTAACATTACTTATGTTGTTATTTGTTATTTTGATCATAAGATTCTTAAGTTTTAAAAATGCCAAATGACATTTTAAAAGGAATTTCTTTAAACATTAATGGATTGAATAATCCGTGTAAAAGGGCAAGCCTAATAAGATACATTAATTTACATAAGGCCAACTTAGTCTTCCTGCAAGAAACCCATCTCTTGAAAAAAGATATTGATAAACTAGCCACAAACAAATATACAGTATTGGTTAGTTCAGAGCACACTCAGAAAAAAGAGGAGTGGCTATTTTATGGAATAAAAGTATGCCCATTCCTAAAACCATTAAGTCTTATCAGGATGACAAAGGAATGTTTTGTATGGTTACAATACAAATTAATGGGAAGACTTACACTTTAATTAATGTATATTGGATACCTGGAATTGGTATTAATACAGTGAAACATCATCTTGATAAGATCATATCATTCTCTATAGGAGATATTATTTTAGCTGGTGACTTTAATTGTATACTACATGAAAGTGATACTACCACTATAGGAAAAAGAAGAATTACATCTAATGCAAAACATTTAAATGATTTTGCTAATTCTTATCATTTGAATGATATTAATAATCAGATAGATTCAAAATCATTACCATACACCTTTTTCTAACAGATACAAAACTTATTCAAAAATAGATAGGGTCTTTATTTCTAACCAGATGGTAACAGATTTAATTAATTCCAAAATCATTTCATGTCCTATATCTGATCATAATTCAATTGTTTTGAATTCATGATAAAAATACTCATAATGTTCAGATCAAAAGGATACCAGCATACTTAACTCAACTAAAAGACTATAAAGAATATATACTTTCAGAAGTAAAACATTTTTTAGACATAAATAATACTCCTGAAGTCTCCATTGTCTATGTTTGGGATGCCTTAAAATCATATCTATATGGACAAAGTATCAGATGGTATAATAATAAAAGAAATCTTGGGATAAGGAATTGTTAGATATTCAAAGTAAATTAGACTCTTATAAACATAATAATAAAGAAAATATTATGGACAAGAAAGTTATTGAAAAAATAAACTAAATGAGAAATACAAAGAAATTTTAACTCATAAAGTTAAAATAACTTTAGAGAAATACAAGTTTTTGTCTTATTCAATAAGCCCCAAATACTTACATAGACTTAAAAATAAAACAAAAAGGTTGAATAAACAAAACCATATCAAAGAAATCTTTTCTCTAAGGAAAAAGAAGAATGTTTCTAGTATACCAGAAATACTAGATGAATTTAGAAATCACTTTCACAAAATTAACCATAATAACATTAACATGGAACCTAAAGATAAAATAAAGGAGTTTATAACCACAAACATGAATAAAAAGCTTAATAAACAACAGATGGGAGGGTGGCCTAATGGTTAAGGTGTTTGCCTTGCAAACACAAGGTGCAGGATTTGAGTCTCACAAGGGACAGTTGGCTAGGCTTAAAATGGCTCGTAAGGGCAATTAGCTTAGTACTAATCTAATCTATTAAACTATTGGACAAAAGTATTTCATATACAGAGGTTATTACACAAATAAATAAGCTTAAATCAAACAAAGCACCGGGTAATGATGGTATTATACCAGAGATATATAAAATCCTTTCTAAAAGTACATATTCATTAATACATAAGGTTTTTATTTTGGCCCAAATGAAGTTAATAACCCCCCCATCTTGGCAATATACATTTATTTCGCCAATTTTAAAACCTAATAAAGATCCAACTAGATGTACTTCATATCGGCCCATCTCATTACTTAATGTTGATTATAAAATGTTTGAGTATTTTTGCTGATAGATTGAAGACAATCATCCCCAGCATTATAGATATAGATCAGACAGGCTTCATTGTAAATAGAAATACTTTTGATAATATAAGAAGAACTTTAACATTAATTGATTTTGCAAATAGGAAAAAGAAAGATTTAACACTTATTAGTCTTGATATAAGTTCAGCATTTGATTCAGTAAGTTGGGACTATCTGTCTACCTTACTGATGTGCACAAACTTCTCAGATGCATTTGTAAATCTAATTGAGCATTTATACAAAGGAACATTGGCTTATATTAAGGTAGGAACATATGTTTCACAAAAAATACCCATTTTTAAAGGTACAAAACAAGGATGTCCACTTTCTCCACTATTATTCACTTTAGTAATGGATCCTTGGGCTAATTTGATCAGAAACAGTACTGACATAGAGGGTTTTGAAATAGATGAAAATACAACATCCAAAATTCAACTTTTTGCAGATGATGTTCTAATTACATCAGTAGGATCTAATTCTTCTATGCAGTCTCTATTTGATAAAATGATGAATTTTAAAAGTATTTCTGGTTTAATATTCAATGAAGAAAAACTAAAATACTACCTATATATACACGAAAAAATATTCTCATTAGTGATTTTACTAAATATGTACCCAATTCAGGTCAGATAACTTATTTAGGTATAATACTGTCTAAAGATATTAAATCTATTATATATAATAATTATAATACCTGTTTTCTTAATATACAAAACCTTTTTAATACCTGGAATAATATGTTTTTTACTATGGAGGAGAGACTTACAATTATTAAAATAATATTCCCCAAGATTTTATACTTAATACAATCAATAATACTTCCACCTACAAAAATAATTATCAAGAAACTGAATACACTAATGTTAAATTTCCTATGGGCACCTAATAGACCTAGGATTGCATTAAAGAAACATACTAATAGCTGGTCTCAAGGGGGTATTTCTTTTCCAGACTTTAATTTATATACTATCTCTTCTATTGTAAAAGTTATTACTTTATTAATAGATCAGTCATATGTTGCAAAATGGAAAGATTATTGGGAGCTAATTAGTATGCACTTCATGAAAATCTCCTTAACACATAAAAATATGATTGTAAATAACTCCATGTTATGGTTACTAAAGGAATTTTGTACTTCACCTATTACACCTAAACATATGGTTTGTTACCCATTAAATATTATTATTAGCTATCGTAACTTTATATTCATGCACCCTAAGTATAGGGAATGGAATTTTATTATATTCCCTATAATGTATACTCGGTATGCTTTTGTCATCTACTTCTGAAGGAACTCATTTAGCTATAGATAATGATCTAAAGTACTGGTATCAGTTGATGTCTGATAATAAAGTTAAAAATCTAGATTTCTTAAAACAAGAATTTGATTTAAGAGAAACTTGCTGGTTAGAGGTTCAGACCTTTAGACAACATCTCATTAATAAAGTAGATCTAATGTCTATAACAGTTAAAGAATCTATTCCAACACTGATTGATTACTTGATATTAAATTTACAACATAAAGTTTCTGATAAAGGTAAACTTTCATACATACATAAAATTATCAGACAAGAAACTTTACAGTGTAGATTCATACTGGAATTATTTCACTTCTATTAATGGGGACCCACCAAATCAACAAGATAAACAATATATATTGGAATCTGCCTATAGAACTACGTCTTCCATTGTCTGGAGACTTTATACATGGAAATTTTTACATAGATCTTTTTATACACCTTTGATGATGAATAAAATAAATAATAAAGATAATCTATGTAAGAGATGTAATGTAGAAATTAATGCTGACTGGGCTCATATGTTTTATGACTGTATAAAATTGAAAGAATACTAGAAGTCAGTTAATGAATTTTTGCAGGCTCTTTTTACAGATAATTTCATTATTTCTAAATCTCTTATATTATTCAACACACCTGTACCTCAAAGTGTTAAAAAGGTTAAGCTTCCCTTGTTATGGTCTATTCTAGCAGTGGCTAGGAAAATAATAACCAGAAATTGGATTTCAGATACACCTCCTTCGTTCAATGAATTTAAAATGTTATGAATATAGTGTGCCACATGGAAATAAACACAATTAGGTCAAGAACAACTAGAAAAACATCTTATTATATTGTATGGGATAATTTAAAAAATTTGTTTAAAAAGTCCTAATTTCAATAGTATGCTATTTTAGTTTAATTAATTGATCTGATTGTAGTGGATGTCTTTGTAAATACTTTAGTTGTTTTGTTGAATGTTATAATCATATCTATTTTTAATTACTTGTATAAAATTGTTATGATATTTCTCTTGTATGTTAAAACAATAAACCTGTTTTGAAAAAAAAAAAAAGAATATAGGTGAGATGAACAACAAACATGGAGCGTTATGGCGAGTACATAACTTCTAATTTTAGTAGGAATGGCAAGGAAGTTGCAAAAAAGTCTCTATCCTCCCAAAAGCAAGGACAGTCCAATATGTTTTGAATGACTATTCAAGAGACCTTGTGACTCACTCACCCTGCCCCCCTTTGTTTTCCAGAAAGGCCTAAATCTCCAATGTGATATTGTCCTACCTTGCCTTCATTCTGTACTGGTTGGGTTCAGAAGTGATCCTCTGTTCCAACTTGGCCGTTTACAAAAGCTCAAGGTTTTCAAATAACTTGTGGCTTACACCCTATTAATTCCCCAGATCTACTTTGCTGCTAAAACAGATCAAGTGCTTCAACTGGCTGTGGCTAAGTGTTTTTTTCTTTAATTGTTAATTTCTTCTTTAAAAATTATACATCTGATGTTGTAGATCTTCATTCATTCCTTACTGTTAGGACTTCGGTTCCATCCTCATAACCGACACGGCTGTTACCAAGCTCGTGCCAGCCAAAAACTCTAAGTCCTACCCACAATGCCCCTCTCATAGTCTCTTCATATCTCCTTTGCTGCTTTCTTTGTCAGACGTGCCAAGCCTTTCTCTCAAGCTAAGTGTACTATTTTTTGTGGTTTACCTACATAATTACCTTTTAGTCATTTTTTTTCTCCTTGTCTTTACTTCCTTACACTTTCTCCCAAAAACCTACCCTCTACCTTTGGTACTTCTTTTCATACCATCATTGGTACTGCCTCTCTCTCCTACCTTTAGTAGACCCTTCCCTTTACCACTTGAGATATTTCTTAGTACCATTGTTGGTACTCTTTCTTTCCTTTGTTTGTAAAAATACATACATATATACTGTTTTATTTACTATAACTCTACTGTTGGTTTTATTAAGTATTGATTTGGTAATTTATTTTGCGTGTTTTCTCATGATGTCTGAATAAACTAAATTGGGTTTTAAGCAGTACGATAAGTTCGGGAGTAAGTTGCCCAACTCAGATGGTCACGCCCGATGTGTTTGTTTGGGCGTTGACCATATTAATGTGTCTTGTGATATCTGTTCTGGCTTCAGCAACCGTACGTTAGCTGAGTGCAAGAACAAACTCATCTTGAAGGGTACGTTGCAAACCTGTCTCGGAGGCTCTTTCTGGGATGAAGGTCTCACCACCTTCTAATCCTAAGGATATTAAGAAACATAAGGAGAAACATAAAGAAAAATCGAGTCACTCAGTACCGACATATCTCTCCTCTTCGGAACTGAGTCGATACCAGACTTCTTCGGCACCAGCATCTCTGCCTTCTCCCTCGGTGCTGACCTTGAGCTTATCACAGTCTACTACTCCCGTACCAGCATTGGTGCCATCCCTGGCCACGGTTCCGATGTCTTGCTCTGCTCCTACTATGATGACATCTGCGGTCCCAAAGATTGAGCACCATGCCAGGACAAGGTATTCTCCATCTTATGATCCTTTTTGGGGCAGCAATTTAGCCCCTTTATCAAATTACCTAAATCTCTATCGGCAGTATCTTATCAGATCCACCAGGAGTCTCTCGAAACAGGATGTAGTGAGGGTTGTGGACCAGCTTTTTGCCACTAGTGGCTTACCCGCCCCGACTAGGTCTTCCGTCCCTCTTGGAACGGAAGCTTTTCCGGCATATTCACCTGTGTAACCTCCTCCCAGGGTTCAGAGATTTCAGTAATGATGTTGACCCCAGTGCACTCTGTCTCAACGCCGAAAGTGGAAGCTTCCCTGTCTGTTCCGATTACTCTTTTTGCCATGGCTCCTTCAGAACTGCCACACCCTTGGAGCTGTGATTGGGCTGATGGCACCGTGACTCCTAGTTCGGCACTGTTTTTTTATGGCGACGTCTACAGTTCCAGCTCCGGCAGCTACCGGTCCTCTCGGTGCTCCTTGTTGGAGGTGGGCTAGACAGGGCGGGGTGTGACCCCAGTTCCGAGGTCATCCTTCTCTGTTCCGGGCTCTCATCCCTCCTCCGGTGGGCCTGCTTTCCAAATGATGGAGGGTCCTCGCTTCTGCATACTCCAAATTGGCACTACTGGCATCGGAACCAGAACCCCCCTCTAGAGTGCAGCTGTCCCAACCCCCTACTTTGGCATTTCAAGCACGGGAACCGCAAGACCTCCCCTCGAAGGGAACCCTTTCTCCATAGTCCTCCTCAGAAGACCCCACTGAGGAGCCACCCCAGAAGAAACTTTGCAAGAGGAAGCATCTCTATTTCCATGAGGAATCCATCACTGAAGACACAGATTGCGATGAGGGAGAAGGGTCCCCACGGTCTCCCCCGGAAGACGTCTCATTTGGAGACATTCTTAAAACCCTCAGAGGGGAGATTGGAAATCCTCCAACCCTTCGGAGGAATCTGTGTTCTTGCAGGCTTTCCGTGCCTGACCGTCTACTTCCTGGGTGACCCCACCTGCCAGATGAGCTCATTAAGTTTATCGTGCAGTGTGCCTGGAAGACCCTGGACAACATAGAACCAGTCCCTCGGAGGCCTAATAAAATTTTGTCCACACCTGAAGACCAACCCAACTGGTCCAAGCAGCTGGTAGTAGATTCCATGGTCGTGGCGGCAGCCAGTAAGAGGGAACTGGCAGAAGTTAGTTCCACTGCATCCCCCGAACAGGGAGTCTCGGGTGATGGTCAGACTGGGGAAGTGGACCTTTGCTTCAGTGACTTTTGCCATTCAGTCTCTGAATTACCTGGCACACTTTATTCGCCTCTAAAGAGACCTAATCTCAGAAATGTCTGCCTCTTTGACCGGGGTACTGCATGAACAGGAATGTGATACTGTTGTCTCACAGCTAGCTACCCTAGAATCCATCTTGAACTCCTCGATGCGCTTGATTTCTCACTTCACTGAGGGAGCAGCTCGAGCAGCCGCATCTGGCATTGTCATGAGATGTCATGCATGGATACGTTTGTGTGACTTCATGGACCCTTTCACATCTTCCTTTATCAACGCGCCTGTTGACAAATCTTCCCTCTTTGGCCCAGGGACACTTTCACGCAGTGAGAAAGATGGAAAGACCTTGTCTGCTGTGGACATAGATTTTTTTCACCCCTCCAAAGATCCTACTCCAGGAATCAGAGTGGAGGAAAACTGTGGTTCAAGACGTCCCAGGGATCTTTCCGTGACACTCGTAATTAGCGTTCCTCCTGGGGCAGAGGGAGCAACTCATCTGGAAGACGTCCCTTTCGGGGCAGAGGGGGTCCACGCAACCTGGGTATCTGAGATTTGTTCTCAGGCGGACCCTTCCAGCTCTCCTGAGCAGCGGCCAGATTGCTTTCATCAGGAAGCAGTCTGGGACGATTTTCTTTGCAACAACAAGCCTGGCAACTCATAACTGATTCATCGGTGCAGAGAATAATATCCAGAGGCTATCCTATCCCATTTGATCTCACTCCCAGACCCATCAAACGAATCCCCAACATTCCACCCAGTGTCAGAGGGGATGCTGCAGCCTTGGAAATTGACAAGCTGCTAAGAAAAAGTCATCCCACCATACTAACTAAGATCCGGGTTTTACTCTAGGTTCTTTTTAGTGCCAAAAAAGACAGAGGACTGGAGACCGATACTGGATCTCAGCATACTAAACAGATTCATCAAACCTCAAAAATTTCAGATGGTCATGGTGCAGTCCATTCTCCCCTTTCTGGGGAAGGACAACTGGATGTGCTCTATAGAGCTTCAGGTTGTGCATTACCACATAAAGATGGACAAACACTCCTGGAGATTTCTTCGCTTCTGGCTGGGAGCCAATCACTACCATTTCAGGGTACTGCCCTTTGGTCTCTTGACAGCCCCCAGAGTAGCCCCCAGAGTGTTTACCAAATATATGGCAGTCGTGGTAGCTCATCTCCGACTACAAGGATTCCAGTTGTTTCCATATCTAGACGATTGGTTCCTCACCGCCACAACCAGGAACCTTCTCATTCTCACTCTGTCTTACACTCAAGGCCTTGCTCTTCTCCTAGGTATCACGATCAGTATGGAGAAATCAAACCTGTCCCCAACAAGAACACTGGAATTCATTGGCGTGATCTTCGACACAACGTCCTTCCAAGCTTCCCTTCCTCCTCACAGGCTTTCAAAAATAAGAAACCAGATTCAAGTCCTCCCATAGACTTTTGTAGCAGCACGCCTTGCACTACAACTATTAGGGTCTATAGCAGCAGCCATTACCCTAGTATCCCTGGCAAGGTTACACATGAGACTATTACAGTGGCTCCTTTCCTCACAGTGGTCGATCTTAACCCACCCACTCTATCACATGATACATCTTACAAATCTTTGCAAAAGAGAAATGCTGTGGTGGATGAAGCCTGAAAAAAATCTTTGGTGTTGACCATTCCGTCTCCCCCAGCCCAGGGCCACGGTGACCACGGACATTTCCCTGTTAGGGTGGGGGGTGGGTATTTCCAGAGAAGGATGGTCCAAGGCTCTTAGTCCCCCTTAGAGGCCAATTTGCACATAAATGTCCTGGAAGTGAGGGCAGTTCTCTTAGTGTTGCAAGCGTTCCACACATCCCTTCCTTCCGACCATTGCAATTCATTCGGACAACATTTCAGTTGTCTGCTACATCAACAAACAAGGCAGAACCAGGTCTTACCCCCTGTGTCAGGAAGCCATGAGAAAATTGCATTGGGTGATGGCTTCCAACCGCTTTCTCATAGCAATGTACATTTCTAGGAGCTCCAGTCTCATTGCGGACAATCTGAGCAGGAACATATTGATGCCTCACGAATGGTCCCTCAATCCGATTATAGCGGCTCAAATATTCCGTCTCTGGGGCAGGCCTTGGTGCGACCGGTTTGCTTCATCCGTAAACAACAAATGCAAAAGCTATTTGCCCTGATCCCCCCCCCCCCGGGGGGCTATTGTACACCTTTCCCCTCATCCCAAAATTTCTACAGAAAGCTCAAAGGTTGAGAAGCAAAGTGATCCTCATTGCCCCTTTTATTGGCCCCATCAAGTCTGGTTCCCTTTCCTATGGCCTCACCTGATCCACAGAGCATGGATCCTGGATCAATCTCAACTTCTGACTCGCTCTCAGGGATTGATTCACCCCAATCTCCACAGCCTCAAGCTCACAGCTTGGTTTTTCCACTTTGATGATGGCCAGGCTACCTGATATTTAATCCCCTGTTCGTGAGACCCTCCTGGTTTCGCACAAACCATCCACCAGAAAAATGTATTTCAGTAAGTGGACTTGGTTCTCTATATGGGCTATAAGAACAAAACATGGATCCTTTCTCTTTGCCTGTTTAAAAGATCCTAGAATATCTGACTACCCTGTTACACGCTGGAGCTTCAGCATCGACGCTTACAGTGCATGTAGCAGCTATCGCAAATTTTGACAATGGAATCGACACTTCTGTGTCACACTGACTGTGCAAAAACCGTTATGAAAGGAGTATTACATATTAAACCTCCTGTCAAACCCCCTGCAGAACCTTGAAACTTGACGTTAGTGCTTCAGTCGTTAAGTCCTCTTTTCGAGCCTTCTGATTCATGTGATATGAAATTTTTGCCCTGGAAAACCCTGCCCCTAGTAGCCTTTACCTCGGCAAAAAAAGTTTGAGTTTGAAGCCTTGAGTGTCAAGAGACCGTATGTGATTTTCCACAAGGATAGATTTTCTCACCGTACTAATCCCTCTTTTTTGCTCAAGGTTATTTCTGGCTTCTCCATCAACCAATCTATTGACCTACCCGTTTTCTTTCCTCCTCATTCAAATAAAGGGGAATACCTCCCACATACTGTTGATATTCATAGGCAACTTCGTTTTTACTTGGACAGGACAAAATCTCTTAGGAAGACAGATCAATTGTTTGTAGCATTTGCGGGACCCAGGCTGGGTAAGCCTGCTTTCAAAATGACCTTATCTTGTTGGCTCAGATGTGCCATTACTTTCATCTACCAGCAAAACAAAATGATGTTATGTAGTCCGATCTCGCCATAATTCTTGCTGGTTGGGTTCGGAGCTGAACCTCTGCTCCGACTCTGCCGATACTAAAGCTTGAGTGCTTTTACTGGCTCGAGGCTGTTCCTATCCCATGGTGCACCACGGCAATTCCCCAGATCTCGTTTGCCGTGAAAGCTTCGAGGTTGTCTCTTTACTGGCTCGTTGGCTAAGTGGAATATTTTGATATTTTTGCCTGTATTACTTTTTCTTTCTTAATACTTTTACCTTTATTATCTACAGTGATTGCATGAGTGTTAGCGTCCCCTGTCCCTTTCTTTAAGGATTGTATGGCCCATTTAAATTAGAGGGCCTTCCTCTGTGTGTGCTAGTTTTCTTCTTTATATATATATAGATATATATATATATATATATATATATATAGATATATATATATATATATATATAAAATAATATCTCTTCATAGTTGTACTATTATTGTCATATTATGACGTGTTCTTGGAAAATGTCATTGACTGACCGTGACACCAGTTATGTGTATTGTCTTGGGGAGCTTAATTGGCAAGAACCCTGTACCTTTTGTCATGCGTTCAGCACCACGGTTCTTAATGACCGTAAAACGAAACTAATTGATAGGAGGTCTGATGAGAAGTTCCTTCCAAGAACAGCTGGAACAAGGTTTGACTGTCTCTAAATATCACAAAAGGTAACCTCCATCGGTTCCTGCTTCGGAACTGACAAAAAAATCAAAAGCAACAGAGTCAGAGTTCTGGCTCCGATTCTGCTTCTTCGGTCTCGGTGCCATCTGTTTCATTGGCTTCAAGACAGTCACCTTTGTTGAGACATTCACCAATCTTGGAACCAGTTTCGCCTTCATTGAGGTCTCCTATTTTGGAAAGGAGAAGATCTCCATCTGTCTCCACCCGTTCCTCCAGGACACTATCTGATGAGGATGTAGAGCGGGTGGTGAAGAAGCTACTCTGTAACCCGGCGCTGGCAAAAAATTGTAGCTTCTCTGGACCCATAGGTTTTGGATCTATCCCATCCTCAGTGTACTTTTCCTCCAACTGCCTCGCTTCCTGAGTCTAATGTTTCGGGTCATATAGTGTTGGTTGTCATATAGTGGTCGGTTCCAAGAACTCTTCCTCGGAACCGATAAATCATCAGCTCGATCTGGAGCCGAGGGGTCTGGGAGCTGATGCTCTCCGGTCGACTCCAGAAGAGATAGTTGCCCCGTTTTTTCTTCATCTGACCCTCCCTCTCAGTGCTTCGGCTCGCATGAGCTCTGCTCCCAGTCCAGTTCGGAGTCTACCGTCTGTTTCCTTGGAGCGGAGGTCTTCTTTGGACCAGGCTGGTAAGGCTTTCGAGGGGATAGAGAGAGCTTTGTCAAGTACTAAAGCCCTGCCATTGGACCCGATGTCCCTTCAGCAGCTGGTAGCAGCCTCTTCTCCCCCACCTGCCCCTAAACGTTGGGAACCAGAGCCCCAAGGCACCCTCCTAGGAGGTTTCCCCTCTTCCAAAATCTCCCCAGATTTACCCCATTGGAGAAGTCCCTAGGAAGAGAGTTTGTAAGAGGAAGCATATTGACTCACCCGAGTCTGTCACTTCTGACACTGATTTGGATGAGTCAGAAGGGTCCCCAAGATCCCCCTCTGAGGAGTTCTCTTTTGCGGACATCCTAGAAATCGTTAAACAGAGGGGTGATTGGAAGACCTCTAACCCTACTGAGGACGAATCAGTGTACCTTGAGGCTTTTGGTTCCCGACCTTCCACCTCCTGGGTGACACCGCCATATGACCAACTGTTAGGGGTGATATCTCGGAAAGTTTGCACCTCTCCGGACACAGTGCAGCCTGTCCCGAGGAGGCCTAATAAATTTATTACTGCCCCAGAAGACAAAACCTTTCTAACTAAGGGAGTACCTGTGGATGCTATGATGATAGCAGCAGCCACGAAGGAGGAGTTATCTGAGACATCCTCAAATATCCATCCTCCAAATAGAGAGTCTAGGATGATGGATAAGTATGGAAAGTGTCCTTTTTCTTCGGCAGCTTTTACCTTACGATTGCTGAACTTTCCTGTCCCATTTTACTAGGCTACAACTTCGGGATCCACTGACAAGGTATTTTCGCAGCTCTCCACCCTTACCTCTATTGCTAACTCCTCCATGAGGCTGATTTCTTATGCAGCTGATGGAACAAGCAGGGTGACAGCATCAGGAATATCTCTTACGAGACATTTCTGGATGCGTCTGTGCAATTTTACAGAGTCCTTCAAGTCTTCCTTTACCAATGTCTCCTTTGATGGTTCATCTCTTTTTGGACCTCAGGTAAAAGACACTTTGACCAGGTGTGAGCAGGAAGGGAAAACCTTTCTCCCTCCATTCCAGACCCTATCCCAAGGGTCAAACTGGAGGGAAAATGTGGTTCCTTAAATCCCAAAAAGGTTTCCCTCAAGCACATGACCAACCCTCCCCTAGAGGCAGAGGGGGAGGTATAATGGAAGGCACCGTCCTTGTGGCAGAGGGGGTCCACAACACCAGGGTGATAGAGATGCCTTCTCTGATCGGCTGTTTCATTGCCCCTGAACGGTTGCCCGACTGTCCGTTTGTGGAGGCAGTCGGGGGTCATCTGTCACTGTACCCAAGCACCTGGCTACAAATTTCTCAAGATCGATGGGTACAAAATATAATTTCCAGAGGTTACCTTATTCCTTTTGTTTCCGATCCCCCTACAAATCAGTCTTTACCAGATGTACCACCCAATCAGATAGACTGTGCAACATTAGAGGTTATCTAGTTGCTTCAAAAAAGAGTCATCCAAGAAGTCCGCACAGAGCAAATAGGATCCGGAACTTACGATTCTTTTAATTCCAAGAAAGATCTGGGACTGGAGTTCAATTCTAGATCTCAGCAAGCTGAACAAGTCTGTAAAAAATTAGAAGTTCCGAATGATCATTCTGCAGTCAGTTTTTCCATTTATCAGAAAAGACAATTGGATGTGCTCCATATATCTTCAGGACTCATATTACCATATCAAAATTGACAGGTGCTAGAGAAGACATCTACGCTTAGGGTTGGGAGCCAATCATTTTCAATTTCGAGCACTGCCCTTTGGCCTCACTACAGCCCCCAAAGTGTTCAAATGTATGGCGGTGGTCACGGCTCTCCTGAGAAGTCAGGGATTCTGGGTGCTTCCGTACTTAGACAACTGGCTCCTCACTGCTACCACCAAGCACCAACTAATCTGGGCCAGGGATGAGACTCTATCCTTGTGCGCCAGATTAGGAATTACAGTAAGTCTAAAAAAAATCCGCTTTATCTCCATTGCAGCGTATTGTCTTCTTAGACTCAGACCTAGACTCAACCGCCATGACAGCAAAACTGACACTAGAAAGGATAGAATCGTTGCACAACCAAGTCAAACTCTTGCTGACCAAAGGCAAAGTACAGGCCAAGAAAGTTCATTCTAGGTACTATGGCATCCACCATCCTTTTAGTTCCCCTAGCCTGTCTACACGAGTGCTTCAGTGGCTATTTGCCCAGTGGTCAATGCAGGATCTACCCTTGTCCCACCAAATACTCATTACAAACTCCTGCAAGAAGGATCTAACATGGTGGTTACATACAGATAAGCTTTATCTAGGTCGTCCCCTTGTTCTCCCTCAACAAAATGCAGTCTTGACCACAGACACTTCCCAGATGGAGGGGGCATTATCTGGGAATGACGGTCCAAGGTATCTGGCAGGATCACGAGAACCACTTGCACATAAATGTTCTGGAGATGAGAGCAGTGCTATACGTGTTGCAAGCACTTCACAGTTCTCTTCCCACCGGGACAATTGCAATTCAATCAGACAACATGCTAGTAGTGTGGTACATAAACAAGCAAGGGGAAACCAAGTCTTATCCACTTTGTCAAGAGGCACAAAGAGTATGGAAATGGGCGATGGACTCTTAATGTTTCTGGTAGCAATTTACATTCCGGGGAAGTCCAATGTGATAGCAGACAAACTGAGTCCAGCAATTCTGATGCCTTATGAGTGGTCCCTGAAAACAGAAGTTGGAGAAGAAATTTTCCGCAGATGGGGCCATCCTTGCTGCAATCTATTTGCCACGTACATGAACGCCAAATGCAGCAGCTACTGTGCCCTCATTCCCCATCTGGGGATGTCACCCAGGGACGCACTGGTCCACAATCGGACTCCTGGACTTCTTTACGCTTTTCCACCTTTTCCCCTCCTACCCAAAGTGATTCAGAAAGCAAAACTGTTGAAGAGCACCCTGATCCTCATTGCTCCGTACTGACCTCTCCAAGTTTGGTTCCCCTTCCTGTGGCTTTATCTCTTGGAGGAACCATGGATCCTGGAACCATCTCCATACCTCCTGATTCACCAATCAGGACAGTTCCATCCTACCATCCAAACCCTGAAGTTGACAGCATGGCTGCTCCAGTTCCAAGAATAGCCAGGTATATCTCTCTTTCTTCTACTGTAAAACACATTCTCATTTCTTCCCACAAACCTTCCACCAGAAAATTATACTACAGCAAATGGAAAAGGTTTTCTATTTGGGTGGCAAAACAAGGCATAGATCCCTACTCAGCTCCCATAGAGTCTATTCTGTCCTTCCTCACGTCTATTTTTCAAGAAGGAGCTGCAGCTGCTACCATTAGAGTTCAGTTGGCTGCCATCTCAAATGATTATTTTGGGAACATGGGAAATTCTATTATGTCCCACTCTTTATGTAAAACCTTTTCGAAAGGTGTCCTCTTCAGACCTCCAGTCAGGCAACCTCCGGAGGAGCCCTGGGACTTAAACTTAGTCCTGACCTCATTGATTTCTCCACCATTCGAACAGTCTTCTTCATCCAACTTGAAATTATTGTCTTGGAAGACATTGTTCTTAGTAGCTATAACATCTGCTAGGAGGGTTTCAGAATTGCAAGCTCTGACCATTCGACCTCTTTATATTATTTTTCATAAGGACAGTTTCCCTAAGTACTAATCCTTCTTTTCTCCCTAAGGTATGCTCAGAACATAGTCTAAACACAGCTGTTGAATTATCAGTATTCTTCCCCAATTATGGTAATAAATCCGAATACAAACTGCATCAATTAGATGTCCATAGAATTCTCTGATTCTACCTGCACAGGACTAAAGATTTCACAAAATCATATCAATTGTTTGTTTCCTTTTCAGAGAAAACAAAGGCATGTCCTTTTCCAAAGTAGCTCTGTCTAAATGGCTTTCAGACTGCATTTCATTTGTTTACAAAAGTGTTGGGAAACAATTACTTGTTAAGGTAAGAGGCCATTCAACTAGAGCAGTATCAGCTTCATATGCCTTCATATCCAAACTTCCAATTGATACCATTTGTGCAGAAGCTACATGGGCAAGACCTCATACTTTTGTCACTCATTATAAATTAGATTTAGCCTCCCAGGACAGGTCATCCTTTGGGTCCACTGTGCTAGAGTGTCTCTGCTTGAGCCACCCAGGAAAAAGGTGCTGGGGACACTGTCCCAACCAGCAAAAATTATGGCAAGATAGGACTACATAACATTGAGAAGTTATGTACTTACCATAACTTTCCATGTTTGTAAATGATCTTGCCTACATTCTTCCGTCCCACCCTCCTTCCCCCTTCCTGTGTCCTGGAGGAACTGATGGGACTATCCATTATGCTGCCTGACCTTGTTATAGTTGTCTGTCCATATGCCATGGTTAGTGAAACAAAATCCTTTTTGTTTATATATACATAGTTATTGAAGAATAATCACTATTATATATTTAGTTACTTTCTTGCAAACAAGATCTGGGGAATTGCTGTGGTGCACCATGGGATAGGGGATAGCCTAGAGCCAGTAAAAGCTCTCGTGCTTTAGTATCGGCCGAGTCGGAGCCGATGTTCGGCTCCAAACCCAACCAGCAAGAATGTAGGTGAGATGGACTACAAACATGGAATGTTATGGCAAGTACATAACTTCTCATTCTTACCTCTGTGGCTTTCCATTCCAGAGCCTCTATGGACGATATCTGCGCAGCAGCCACTTGGGCAAGTCCTTATACCTTTATCACTCATTACAAATTGGATTTGCCCTCCAAGAGAAGAGCATCCTTTGGTTCTGTGGTGCTCAGGAATATTCTTCCTTAGGGCCACCCAGGACTAGAAGTAGCTGGGGACTCTTAACAGTAAGGAATGAATGAAGATTTGCAACATCAGGTAAAGAAGTTATGTCTTACCATAACCTTCCATCTGTGTTATAGATTTTCATTCATTCATTGCTTCCTGCCCTCCTTCCCCCTGCCTAGACTCCTGATGGACTTTGGATTACCTTATTTATTAGGGTATCTGCTCAGACAGAGCCTCCTTCTGTTATTATTATTGACCTCCTTATAGTATATGGACGGGCAGACTCGATCTGAAGAGACTATGAGATGGGCATTGTGGGTAAGACTTAGCTGAGAGGTTTTGGCTGGCACGAGGTTGGTAACGACCGTGTTGGTTTTGAGGATGGAACTGAAGTCCTAACAGTAGTGAATATCTACAACACAGATGTAACATTATGGTAAGACACAACTTCTTTTTCCTTTACACTTTGAATTTAAGATATTTAATATTTAGAAGTTATGTACTCACCATAACGTTCCATGTTTGTTGTCCATCTCGCCTGTATTCTTGCTGGTTGGGTTCGGAACTGAGTATTGGTTCTGACTCGGCCTAATACAAAAACTCGAGAGCTTCCACTGTCTCTTCCAAGTTGGAGCAGATGCCAAGAACAGACGATCCTAAAGGAGGTCCCGGTTTTGATGGTTCCACTACTATCGGACCCACAATCTGTGGCTCCGAAACCACAAGTGGGGTCGGAGGAGGAATTGGAGATGGTGCCTTGGACAGTCCCGATTCCGTTGGGGTCAGAGACAATAAAATGTTTGTCAGTGTTCTAAGCAATCTCTTCACCATCGGCTCCACATCATCATCAGATAAGCTCCTGGAGGAACGGGAGGATAAGGAAAGAGATCTAGCACTGTCCAGAATGGGTGATCTCAATGTTGGCGTGACCTGCTCCAAGACCAGAGACTGTCTCCTAATTGGTAATTCTACCAGCTCCAGGGACACAGATGGAGTCGAAGAGGTTGACTTAGATCTGTGGGAGCCAAGAGCCCTTGGTTCCGAAGTGATAGTGTTTTTAGGTGACTCCAAAGCTGGACTCCTAATGGCAGATCTTTCGGACCCTTTATTGTGAGAAGTAGAGGGAGAAGTAGGTTTGGAGCTCTGAGAACCCTCTAATGATTCCTGGAAAGTACCTTTCAATAAGCCTCTGAGCATTAACTTATTTCTGTGTTCCTGCAGAACCCTGCTGCTAAAGCCATGACAAATCATACAAGGGTCTTGCAAATGGATGGCACCAAGACAAAACACACAGCTAGTGTGTCCATCTGTGAGAGACATTTTTTTTTTGAGTGCACTGATCACACTTTTTGAATCCTGATTGCCTTGGTTCTTTTTTGTTCTTTTTCTGTAGACATGTTTACATCCAAGAATTAACGTACCGCAGATATGCACTAACAAACTGGTCTAGTCTAAACTACCACTCTTGAGCTAGGTAAAGAGCATAAGAATACCAAAAACTGCTGTAACACACAACGGAGCCTACTAACTTTGATAACACTACACAAGAAAAAATATATATATGCAAATTAACTTCAGTGTTTTGAAAAAGGCCGTAAACTGCCAAAAAGAAGGGCTTTGCCAACTATTTTAAAACACACCAGTATACTATACTAACAACAACGAGTCTATTAAAAAACTAACTGAAGCTAATGAAGAATACAGATTCTCCTAAGTAAGAAACTGACAACACATGTGGGGTAGGGGAGTAACCTAAGTTAAACGGGCCACTGAGAGCCCTCTAACTTAAACGGGTTTTGCAACAAGAACAAAGGGAAAAACACACCAGAAAACGAAAAAAAAGGGTAGAGAAGTTTTTTTCAGATAAATTGCTGAAAAAAGGTAATTTTAAATTACTTGGCCAACGAGCCAGCCAGAAGACATCTCTGTCGCTTAAGCAGCAAATGAGATCTGGGTATTCTACCCTATGCATCATGGGATAGGAGTTGGCCTCGAGCCAGTGGAAGCTCTCGAGCTTTTGTATTAGGCCGAATCAGAACCAGTACTCTGTTCCGAACCCAACCAGCAAGAATTACGGGGAGATAGGACAACATAACATCTTAGTTTAGCATATATTTACTTGACATATTAGAACTTATTTGATTGTTCGTTACCTTGCTGTTTAACTGTGGCCAGCATTTATTTCAAGGCCTATTTTTCCTCCCCTATCCCGACTCTGTGTGTTTAAATAACTACTTAGGCTCATTTTTTGAGCAGTTAGTTGATGGTTTAAATTTTTTTAACCCGGTTTATAGTGTGTGTATTAGTTCACTGTGGTGCAGCGGTTAGCATTGCTGCCTCACAGCAAGAGGTTCTCCGGTTCGATTCTCTGCTGGGGTGCCTTCTGTGCGGAGTTTGCATGTCCTCCTTGTGGTCACATGGGTTTCTTCCGGGTGCTCCGGTTTCCTCCCACATTCCAAAGACATGCAGTAGGTGGATTGGACACTCTAAATTGGCCATAGGTGTGAGTGTGTGCGTGTGTGTGCCTTCTGTGGAAGGTTGGGTGCCGGGCTGGCAACTCGACACCGTAAAATTCTACTGCCAATCATGAGCGGACAGATGATCCGCTGTGGGCGACCCCTAACCGGGAAAAGAAGATGATAGTGTGTGTATTAGTTGTTAAGCGGAGTGTTTTGAACTAGCTGTTTGTTTTTTGCTATCCAAAGTGTTAAACTTAGGCTGACTGTGTCTGTGTCTTATATATTCCCTTTTTATAGTTAGAAGAAAAAAAAAAAACACTGGCTGTTTTTCTGCTGTTTCCTTATCCTACAAGCTAGCTTGTTTTAGAGAGTGGCTTAGGCCGTTTGAGGAGAGCTTTTCCCTTTGAGTTTCCCTTGTTATATAATAGTTGTGGTGTTGAGTTGATTTTTTGCTATTAATAGTTGTGGTGGTGTTACTATTAATGTCTAAACATTCAAACAACGTCAAAGCCTCGGGGTTAAAAAAGTGCTCCAAGTGCACTCCGAAAATGTCTATAACTGATGGTCATACTGTGTGTGTACTGCCTTGGAACAGTACACTTACAAGAGTCGTGTTCTATTTGTCCCTCATTTAGTTCCTAGTTTTTGAAAGAAAGAACAAGCTGATACTCAAGGAGTTATTGAAAATGTCCTTTTCATAGGCCCTTGGAGAAAGTCAGAGCCCTACAAAACAGCCCCCTTCTCCTTCTCATAAATCTGACAGATCTGGCAAAAGATCCTCTTCTACTACTTCGGATCATTCTTAACCTTCCAAAAAATTGCCGAAAATTTCTGCATAGGAACCAAAGTCAGTCAGGCCCAAGAAATCATCCACCTTGGCTCCTTCTATATTGGAACCGTTGGTGTTTCAAGCTTGGAGCTGGTCCTTAGAACTGGGGCTGGTTTCTCTGACACTAAGCTCACCAATCTTGCAAGCTTCAAGATCTCTTGCTCCTCGTCTCGATCCCCCAGGAGCCTTTCTGATGACTATGTGGATCGTGTGATGTGGAGACTTTTGATGACACCAGCACTAGCCAAACTTTTGTTGGAGCCGACCCACAGGTTCTCAGAACCGACTGAGCCTGCCTTTTCACCATCGATTCCTCCTCTGACCTGACTTGAGACTTCGGAGCTAGAATGCATGGAGCTGATAGTAGTGGAACAGTCAGAGCCGAGACCTGTTCCAGGATCTTCGGCCCCCAACTACTGCTCCGACTTCCTTGGTGCCGTCTGGGCTCGAGAAGTCTAGGAGCCAGATGTTCTCTGGTCTGGTCCAGGGAGGACAGTCGGATTGGACGTTTGTCAGATCCCAACTTGCCTCTCAGAGCTTTGGCACGGGTGAGCTTGGCTCCTTGTCTTCTTGTTCTTCGGAGCTAGGAGCTTCATCAGAGCATGGGCAAGGGGCCTTCGAGGAGATGAGGAGAGCGCTGTCCTCATGGGCACATCTACTCTCCAATCATTCCTCCCACAAAGGCAACAGTGTCCATCTCAGCACAACCACATCCACCCAGACATGGAGACCCACAGCCTCAGGATGACCCATTGGGTGAACCCCTCTCTTCTGAAACCTCTCAAGAATACCCTTCTGAAGAGAGCCCTCAGAAGAGATTATGCAAGAGGAAGCATTTGGACTTCCCAGAGGAGTCCATCACTACTGACACAGACCTCGATGAGTCAGAAAGGTCCCCACTGTCACCCTCTGAGGATGTCTCCTTTACAGACATCCTAGAAATATTCAAGCAGAGAAGTGGCTGGAAGCCCATCACCCCTTCTGAGGAGTCTGGCTACCTGAAGGCCTTTGGGTCTCGCTCTTCAGCCACTTCGGTGTCTCTGCCTTTCGACAAGCTCATGGCCCTAGTTCATCGAAAGGCATGGGAGACTCTAGACTCAGTGGAGCCAGTCCCTTGGAGACCAAATAAATACATTACATTCTCCGAAGATAAAACTTTTCTTACAATAGGTGCCCCGGTAAATGTTATGGTGGTGGCGGCGGCCACAAAAAAGGAATTGTCAGAGACGTCCTCATCTGTCCATCCTCCAAACGAAGGATGTCTGATGATGGACAGATACGGAAAGCACACCTTTTCTTCAGTGACCTTTGCACTCAGGTCCCTGAATTCTCACATGTTTTACCAGGTTACAGAGAGCTCTCCTGAAGGAGTTAGTTGATACTCTCCAAGGTTCAGTAGCTGCCGGGGTAGTGTAAGTTTTTTCCCAGCCCTCCACCTTAAATTCAGTGGTAAACTCCTCCATGAAACTCGTCTCCTATGCAGCTGATGGAGCGAGTAGGGCAGCGAGTTCAGGAATTTCCCTAAGGAGTCATTCCTGGAATCACTTGTGTAACTTTACGGAGCCTTTTACTTCCTTTAACACCCCCTTCAATGGCTCGTCCTTATTCAGGCCTAAAGTCAAAGACACACTAACCAGGTGTGAGCAAGAAGGAAAGACTCTGTCGGCCATAGGAGTCCTTTTTTCCCTACCTTCTACACTTTATCCAAAAGGTCAAAAGAGGGGGATCAGGACACACGTGGTCATTCTTCTCCCAGGGGCAGAGGGGGAAGTCGTAATGGAAGATGCTGGCCACGCAGCAGAGGGGGTCCGCAGAACCAGGGCGATAGGGACTCCTTCCTTGGCAAGCCCTTCTTGCGCTCCTGAAAGGAGGCCCGCTTTGCCAGCCTCTGGAGGCAGTTGGGGGTCGCTTATCTTTGTACCCAGAAGCCTGGCTAAATATAACAAAAGAGAAATGGGTTCAAAGCATTGTATCCAGAGGTTACTCCATACCCTTTTCCTTTTCTGTCTCAGACATAAAAAACATCCCAGACATATTCCACCCAGTCAAAGGGAACAGGCAACCCTAGAAATACAGAAGTTGGATCCAGAACTTACTCAAGGTTCTTTTTAGTTCCAAAGAAAACGGGACAGGAGACCCATCTTGGATCTCAGCAGACTGACCAAATCAGTAAGAAAATCAAAGTTCCGGATGATAGCACTGCAGTCATTACTCCCTTTTCTGGGGCAAAGACTACTGGATGTGCTTTATAGACCTCCGGAATGCGTACTACCACATAACAATGGGCAAATGATCCAGGGGTCATTTGCGCTTTCGGCTGGGAGACGGTCACTAACAGTTTTGAGCTCTGCCCTTTGGTCTCACTACAGCTGCCAGAGTGTTCACCAAATGTATGGCAGTAGTCACTACTCACTTGAGGCGCCTAAGATTCCGAGTATTTCTGTACCTAAATGACTGGCTCCTAACCACCACCACCAAGCATCTACTAATTAAAGCGAGAGACACCACATTGAAGCTCTGCCCTCATTTAGAAATCTCAGTAAATTACAAAAATTCTGCCTTATTGCCATCTCACCGTTTTTATCAGTTTTGTAGCAGATTACAATTTCCTAAATACTACAAAAATGATGAAAAGACAAACATCTAGGAGAGCTGACTTGGCGGGTGCTTTAGTGGATTTGAAAACTTTCACTCGCAAACTGAATTTAATGTTGTTACTGGGTAATAATGATGCTATACTACAGAATTTTCATATTCCTAACATATTTAATCCTGTTCTGCATAACAATATTGCCATGTTTGAAAAAAGTTTGTGAGTTGGACATCAGGCATGCATTGTTTTAACAATCGAACTTTTGCAGATGTTGATGTTTTCACTGACCAGATTAATGCCTTAAATGAGCTCAGAAATGCTGATATTAGGATTTTAAAGCCCGATAAGGGGGATGGTCTTGTTTTTATGAATCAGGATGATTATGTTAGCAAGATCTTGGATATATTGAATTCTGATGCTTATGTTGAATGTTCACTGAATGAGTGAAATGGGGCATGCCAACATGTTAGATCCCATATTAATGACTTATTTATTGATTCTAGAGTAAGCATTTTTAACTATTTGAACATCCTATCTCCAACCATTCTGACTATATTTGGACTTCCTAAGCTCCACAAAAGTGAAGTTAATCCACCTTTGCGTGCTATTGTTAATGGGAGAAATTGTTTAACATATAGTTGTGCGAAATGTGTGGACAGTTTGTTGAAGAAATATTTGAAAACTGTACCCCAAATATGTCGTGACTCCTGGGATTTCCAGAAATGTTTGAACTCCCTGACCTTTGTAGCAGATTACAATTTCCTAATTATAGATGTTAGGGATTTGTATACTGTGATACCGCAGACTTTGGGTATTGCTTGGGCAGGGAGTTTTTATTGAAAAAGGGTTCCGCGGGAGACGAAATAGATATAATTGAGTACTTACTTGATATTGTCCGCTCCAACAACTTCATCTTTTTCAGTGATTGTTGTTATTTGCAAAAATCAGGGGTAGCAATGGGCACCCCTTGTGGAGGGAGTTTTGCGAATAGTGTGATGGCTTTTTGGGAGGAGGAATACTTGTTCAAATGTGATAGCTTTAAGCAATATGTTGTCTGGTACACGAGATTTTTGGACGATATTGTTATCATTTTCGAAGATGATGATAACCAAGCTGTGATGTTTGTGGAGGAAATTTCAAAGTTTAACTGATTTTTTGAATTTCACCTTTGAATTTGGTATTGAGTCCATCTCCTATTTGGACATTTTCCTTTTTAAGGACCATTTAAATTCGAGATATGTAGCTAGAATGTTTAGGAAGGCTACATAATAGAATAATTTATTACATTATGAGAGTAACCACCCCTTTTATCAGAAAAAGGTGGTGGTTAAGGGTCAATTAGTGAGGGTGGCCAGAATGGTCACCCTCGGTGATGATTTTTTTGTTGGAATGTGAACACTTGTGAAAGATGTTTTCAGCTAGGTCCTACCCTGATAATCTTTTAACCACCCTCATTAATGAGGTGGTTGCTAAGAGATGGTCTGGTTGGTTTAAATCCCTGTTAAATGGAGAATCAACTACTCTTGACACCATCCATACAGATTCTCTTGAGATGACCACATCTGCTGATACCAATATGAATTACACATTACAGTTTAGCACACCTTATTCCTTAGATTCTGGACAGTTAAGGAATATACTTATTAAGAATTGGTCCTTATTGACAGAAGATGCTTCAGTCAGAAAGAGGTTGAGTGATGGCCCTAGTGTGATATTTAGACAGGGCCTCAATCTTAAGAATTTATTAGAGAACCCTAATGTTTATCACAGTGCTAGATTTGGTATGTTTAAATGTGGGTGCTGTAGGAGTTGCCATCTCATAAAGGTGTCAAATAGATTCTGCATTTGTGGCACTATTTATTACCTGAAAGGCAGATTTAATTGTGAAAGTGTTGGGGTTGTTTACATCGCCTTATGCCAATGCTGTAGTGGTTTTTATATTGGTAAGACCGAGAGACACCTTAAGGAGAGAATTTATGAATACCAATACAACACAGACAGGCGTAATGACAACAATGCTTTGGCTAAGCATGTCATGGAACATTGTCATTCCTTTGAATACATGGTTATTGTGCAAGTAACAAAAAACAAAAGAGGTGGGCCATGGCAATTGATTTTAGAAAGTAGAGAATTGTATTGGCAGCTTAAATTAAATGCCTCTGCTTTTCCAGGCCTTAATGAGCACTGCTCCTTGAAATGTATTTTAAGGTTAAAAGCACTTCAAAGATGAAAAGTTTTTGTTTGGGAGGTATTATTATGAAAATATAATGAATTCATAATGGATGCATATATGCTATTTTTCATTTTTAACATTAGTTTTAACATTTAATTACTTATAGTTGTATAAATTATACATTTTTTACTTCTATATGTTTTTTATGAGTAATGTGACTGCTTATGATGTCATCTACTGCTGATGTCATTTCCTTTTGAAACATTTTAAATTGAATGGTTTATTGGTACTCTGTGTCTGAAGAAGTTGGATTATTTGTTCAACAAAAGCACTTACATAAAACTTTTTGGAGATTACCACTGGCTTTGTTTGTTTTTTCATCAGTTTATTGTTGTTCTTTTGAAATACTACAAAAATGGTAGTAAAGCTTCCCACACAAAGAGTACAAGCCTTGCGGCATCAGTTCATAAGCCTGCTGTTCAAGAGGAAAGTTCAAGCAAGAACAGTATTAAAAGTGTTAGGGACCATGGCAGCTGCATTAAACTTGATTGCATTGGCGCGTCTCCATATGAGGATTCTACAGTGGCTACTGTTCACTCAGTGGTCCATGCAGGAGCTACCCATGTCCCACCAAATCATATTAACAGAATCTTGCAGAAAAGACCTTTGTTGGTGGCTTCAATCGACTCATGACTTTAGGCTGACCATTTGATCTCTCTTAGACTGTAGCCACAGTGACCACAGACGCTTTACAGATTGGGGGGGGGGCATTATCTGGGAAAGATAGTCCAGGGCATTTGGCAAGAACACGAGGCCCATTTGCACATCAGTGTCTTAGCCATGAGAACAGTTGTTTTATTGTTGCAAGCATTCCAGGACTCTTTCACTGGGAACTATTGCAATCCAGATCAGCAACATGTCAGTTGTATGGTACATAAACAAGGAGGAACCAGATCTTACCCCCTTTGTTGAGAGGATCCGAGAGTATGGCAGTGGGCGACCTCCTCCCAACACTTTCTGATAGCAACACACATCTTGGGGAAATCCAGCGTGATAGCAGACACTCAGCAGAGCGATTCTGATGCTTCACAAGTGGTCCCTAAAGCAAGAGATAGCAGAAATGATTTTCTGAAAATGGGGCCAGTTTTGCTGCCATCTTTTTGCCACGTCCATGAACGTCAAATGCAGCAGCTACCTTGCCCTAATCCCCTATCCAGGGGAGTCACCAAGGGATGCACTTGTACACGATTGGCCCTCTGATCTCCACTACACCTTCCCTCCCTTCCCATTGATACCCAAAGTTCTTCAGAAAGCCAGTGTATTGCAAAGGATCTTAATACTTACAGCCCCTTACTGGCCTCGTCAAGTCTGGTCCACCTTCCTGTGGCCTCATCTTCAGAAGGAGCCTGGACTCAGTTCGGATCTTCTGACCCATCAGCTCCATCCATTTCTTTAAACCCTCAAGTTGACAGCCTGGCTGCTCCGATTCCAAACATAGCCAGTCTACCTGACCTTTCACCTTTGGTGCAGCATATCCTGATTTCTTTTCATAAAGATTCTTTGAGAAAATTATATGTCAGTAAATGGAAAAGATTTTCCTCTGAGCATTGGAAAATCATATTGACCCTTTTACTGCACCTATATTTTCGATACTGGAATTCTTGGCAAAGCTTTATCATGAGGGGGCAGCTGCAGCTGCTATTTAAGTTCAATTAGCAGTGATCTCTAATTTCCATTTAGGAGAAGTGGGGCCAAACGTTGTCTCACAGACTTTGCAAAGCCTTTTTGAGAGGTACTATTCTACTAAGACCGCTCATTAGACCACCTCTACCGCCCCCCAGTGGAACCTAAATTTTGTATTTTCCTATGTCATCCTTACCCCCCTTTGAACCTGCCTGACGTGAAGTTCTTAACACTGAAAAAGATTTTCTTAGTAGCTATAACTTCAGCTAGGAGAGTTTCGGAGTTATAAGCACCGTTCATCAAACCCCCATATATGCTGTTCCACAAGGACAGAGTCTCACATCGCACAATCCGTCCGTTTTACCAAACGTATGCTCAGAATCAAACTTGAACCAGTCCATAGACTTACCAGTTTTTTCCCCCAAAGTATGGCAGCAAGGCAGAGTATATGTTACACCAATTAGATTTACATAGGCAATTACATTTCTACTTGCACAGAACAAAGGACTTTAGAAAGACTGACCAGTTATTTGTGTCCTTCTCACACTACAATAAAGGTGCTCCATTTGCTAAGACCACTTTCTCCAGATGGTTGTCAGATTGCATTACATTTACCTACAAATCACAAAACAAACAACTTCCAGACAAAGTAAGAAGTCATTCTACCAGAGCTATGTCTACCTCTTCTGCCTTTTGGGCTAAACTGCCAATTGATACCATTTATGCTGCAGCAACATGGGTAAGACTTCATACCTTTATTACTCATTGCAAAGTTGATTTGGTCTCTAGGGACAGGGCCTCTTTTGGGTCCACTGTTCTGAAGAATATTCTCCCTTGAGCCACCCAAGAAAGATGGTGCTAGGCATGTTGTCCCAACCAGTACAGAATGAAGCCGAGATAGGACAACATTGCAAGTTATGTTTTCTTTGAAAACTAATCCTTTTATGCCTAAAGTGGTGTACGAGTGTACTTTAAGACAATTTGTGCATCACCCCTTTTCTTGCCTGAACCTAAAAATGAGTGAGACATGATACTCCATACATTGTATGTCAACAGACAACTTGAGTGCTATCATGAGGGTACAGTATCTCTTAGATCTTTGCACCAGTTGTTCATTTTTTGTGAATGTAAGAAGGGACAGTCTGTGTCAAAACAGACTATTTCCAAACAGTTGTCTAAGGCTTTTACCTTTTATTATACTCACCATAACAAATCAGTTCCATTCAGGGTCAAGGCCCTCTCTTCCAGGGCCTTGGCTTCATCTACAGCTTTTTGGAAAGGGTTGGATTTTACAAATATTCTGGATGTTGCTACTTGGCAGGAGTAAATTTGGTGTAGGATAATAGCTCACTCAAATGTTTGAGAATCAGAGGTAATAATCCAAGGTAGGGACATGTTTATAGGTGGGCAACCAATTAGAAAATGTTCTCCATTGGTCTTTCATAAGATTTCCTAGTAACAAGATTTCTTGCAACATTTAGTACCTGCTGGGCAACTTCATGAAAAAGGTGCCTAAAAGGTATTATAACTGAATCATCCAGTCTTGTCAGTTGGAGTTGTTTGATATTGGGGTGTATCAAGTTCCTTTCCTTGTGTGGGTAGAGCAAATCTGTAAGGAAACTTGTGGTAATTGCCCCTGGCCATCCCTATAAGAAGTGAGAACCAATGTTGCCTAGGACAGAGGGGAATCACCATAGTGGAAATGCATACAGGAAAATTCTCATTTCAAGGTGTCCTGGTACAGAATTTACTTAGTCTGTTATTACTGGAGATGAGAAGATCTGTTTGAGGTGGTCCCTGTGATGTCCCCATGCTGGGCCAGTAATCAGGGAGCTTGAATCCTTCCTCACCACTGACACTGGAGAGGGACGATCACTTGGAATGCTAATGGATACACTCAGTATTTCCAGATGCAGACCTCTCTGCATCAAGAACAGTTTCCCTTAAAAGCACACAGGGAACACACTTAGCCCAGGATACGTGTTTCTCTGTTCGTCTTGCTCTAAGCCCCCAGTAATACTCCACACTGGCACAGCTGTAGGGTTAGGTCCTCAGCCGAGTGTCCAAGCCAAGTCCTCTAGCACCCTCTCTGTGAAACCAGTGCTTCATGTCCCTGCCCAAGTAGCTGACACACACACCTGGGAAAGGCTGGCACAGATTTACTAGCTATGCCACCTTCTGTCCAGACTATAAGGTAGATTTACTGCCACCAGTCAGTTACTGTAAGGTTGTTTAAAGGGTATCCAAGTATACTCGAGTAAAATTAATATTACTACAAATGGTAATGTTAACCAAACAGCAAGATTTTCAGGAGTGGCTAGAGTTATCACCAAATAAATATATGCAAATGCTCTCAAAACTTAAATATTTTCTAAAGAGGACAAGCCACAATAAAAAATTTAAATATATTTAATAAATAATAAAATAGCAAGAAAATACTAAATATCTGTTTACAGTAAACAACAGATGTCCTCCTGTTCTCATGTTGCAGTATTCATAACATTAGGGAGGTTGCTGCCTGCAGCACTGGACATTCGGCCTGTATACCAAAGTCTTTGGATAAGGGGTACGTGCGATGTTGCATGTCAGAGCCATAAACCTACATCAGCTATGCATGTAACGTCTGCACGGACCCAACTCAGAACTTTTATGCTGCAGTGATCTACAGATGTCCAATCGCCAGCTTGTTGAATCCGGTTTTTAGTTTGCCTTTGTCTGTCCGCATTTAAGCCAAGTACCCTTTTGGGATTTTTGATTATACCTTTTTCTTGTATTCCAGACATACATGTCAGCTAGAAAGGGAAAGTGTGCTTGTGGAAGACTGATTCCACACAAGGACACACACGATAAGTGTTTGTTTTGCTTAGGGGCAGGCCATGGCTGCAAGTCTTGTGACGTGTGCCAGTCCCTTGTTTCCAAAACTTTGAGAAGCTATCTCGCTGCTTTAAATTTATACTTGGAAAATCGAAGACTCCAACCTTTGGTGTCGGGTATGGAGGGCAGGGTGGGTACCTCCAAGTAGCTGGCTCGGAAGAAGGCCAAAAAAGTTAGGCCATGCTGCACCTCAGGAGTTCAGTGAGACTCTCGAGGTGGATGATAGCCCAAGGTTTCATCGGATGTCAGTTTTACCGTTGGAACCGGGAACTGTGGTGGAAGCTGATTCAGTGGAAATCCCGAGTACATCTGCTGAGGTATTCAACCATCAAGTCCTGATGGTGAGGGGAAACCACAGTTCGTGGTGTCTGAGGGGCTTACTGCCACCTTACATTCCACCCTGTCGCCTCCCAAACTGACTACTTCTCCTGTTTCCTTAAAAAAGAAACAAAAAGACAAGCATGGGACTACAGAATATCCACCAGGATGGGAAGTCTTTCCACAAAACTTGTTCAGAGTCTTCCAGGCTGTTCAATCTCCGGTGTCCAAACCTGTTCAACTCCTTGTTCAGCCCCTAGAAGATTTGGAGGAAGAAACCTCTTCCTCAGATAAATCCCTGACTTATTGTTTCCAAATTGAGTCCCCTAGGGGCTGTGCTACCCCTGAAGAAGACGAATCTCTTAGTCCTGACTCTCCTGGGGAGGAATTTTTTTTTTGGAGATACTATTATCTTAATGAGAAAGCATTTTAAATGGGAGGTTTCTCATGTGTCTGAAATGAAAAAGAAGTATTTTGAACTCCTATCTGTGGAACAGCCTCCTCTGTCTGCAGATGTTCATCGTGTTTCACTGTTGCAGTCATTACTCTTGAGTTATCCTGCTGGCAGGCTACCTGCAGTCGGACTGAATTCCAAAGTCCTGGTCTGGCATCGGTTGCTGTCGCCTCTTCCCTGACGTCAGTGCGCCAGGGGTATAAAAGATGCAGCCGACGCCATTTTCTCCAGTCTTTCTTGATGCGTGGTGCCCGAAGCAAAAGCAGTTCACAAGTGCCGGTCAGCCAACTCCTGAGATTTTCAAATCCAAATTTCAGAACCGAAGTCTTCATTAAAGCTAAGTACCCCATTGGGGAAACTTTTTTCTTGCTCCAGTCCGATGTCAGAAAGTTAACAATTGTATTTCCTGTGGGAAGCAAATACGTCATAAGGATTTTCACTCTTACTGTATTCCTTGCCTACACCCTGACCACAACCTTGCTAGCTGTCAGTTTTGTGCTAGATTTAACCAACGCAGTATTAAGTGTCGGTTTGATTTTGCATTTCATTACTTTGGCTGAAGGTTTAATTATATAATGTCGTCGGAACAGCCGACGACCGGAGTTTACAAAAAAACGCAAGGACAAGGAAAAGGATAGGCATCCGAGGTCCAAAACTAACGATGAGGCCTCTGTTAAGCCAGTTCGCCGGTTCTCAGTGAGGCACCCGCTACCTCAGAGCCACAAGCCGCTTCCGACTCCCACGTGGAGCCGTCTGTGCCTCAAGGTATTGGACACTCGGAAATCATTCCCTCAGATGGGTCCGGAGCCGTTGAGCAGGCATCAGCTTCTGAGGGTGTCTTCAGACCTACACAGTTATATGTTAAACCATCTTCAGCTTCAAAGACTAAAGCAGCTCTAAAGACAAAGAAACAAGTACAGCATTCTCCTACTCAGACTTCCATGCCTAAAAAACAGATGCTTAAAATGGCCGAAAACCTAATTACTTATCAGGGGTTCCCATCCCCCTCCTGATAAGAGGCCTAGGCAAGAGACAGAATATGATTCTTCTGATCAGGTTTCTATTTCCTCTGATTCCTCTTCTGAACAGAATTATTCCATTCCTCCCTACAAGGATTCTGATGCTGAAGAATCCATTCCTTCAGCCTCTCCTCCTGAGAATTATTCTTTTGGGGAAACACTGCATAGCATGAGGGAGCATTTCCACTGGGAGAGCCAAGATTACTCAGAATCTAAGAAAAGGCTCAGAGACTTTCTGCTATTACCTCAGCACACAGACCCCTTGCTATTCCACCTGTTCTAGACATTGTAGATGATGTATTTTCATAGTCTGGCCTGTCCCCTGAACTCTTTACCCCCTGCACCTGCTAAGCCTGACCGATACTACAGGGTCCCAGATTCTCATAAATTCCTATATTAAAACCCCACTGTTGACCCAGAAACTATATCTCAGGGTCCCAAAGGGGTCAAAGCTTCCACTGCAAAAAATCCTATCCCCTCTGATAGGGATTCTAGGGCACTGGATAGATGGGGGGAAAAGTTTACACTTCTGCTACCTTGGCTGTAAGGGCTTTAAATTGTCAGTTTCATATGCTTAAATATCAGCAATACTTGTCACTGCTTAAACAGAAAATGTTGACAAATTCTGAATGTTCAGAGAACAAGGAAATGCAGGATTTATTGCATGCAACTGAACAAGTGGGAAAGCATACTTTGCAATATGGTTATGATTCACTGGAGGCCTCTTGCAGGGCCGCTGTTACAGGTTCTGTTATTAGAAGGCATGCTAGGTTAAAGGAACATAATCTACCTGATCATGTTAAAGCAAAATTATTAGATGCTCCATTACAGCATGATTCTTTGTTTGGTGCTAAAGCAGAAGAGGTGTTGAAGAAAATGGAGGATAAAGCGAAATCCATGCAGACAGTTAAGGATTTTTTACAGGTACAGTCGCCCAGATTTAGCAGGAACTGGCCTTCCAAAAATTGGTCCTTTCCAGTGTCAGACAGGCCACAAAGAGGCAGACACAGACGTCCCAGAGGCAGATCTCAGCCCCAAGGCTCATACAGGCCTAAACAATGGAGTGCTCCTACCTCCAAAAGCGGAGAAGACAAATCACAACCTTACAGGAAACAGTCCCAATGACTTTCCCCTGCCAGATCCAAGCACTTTACTTTTGGCAGCCCCCTTAGGGGGAAAACAAGCACTTTTTTCACCAAATTGGCAAATGATTACCCAAGACAAATGGGTCTTGAACTTAGTGTCCCAGGGCTACAGGTTCCATTTTCACACCCTACCAAGGGCAAAAGGTATGCCAGACCTGCCACACAATCAATGGGCAGAGGCACAAAAGCAAATTACAGCCCTCATGGACATGAGGGCCATTCAGCAAGTACCACAGCAAGAGCAGGGGCAAGGATTTTACTCGAGACTTTTCTTGGTGCCCAGAAAGGACAAAACCTGGAGACCAGTACTGGACCTGTCTCTACTAAACACATTTCTGGAGGTTCCAAAATTCAAGATGTTGACTCTACAGCAGCTACTGCCCATGCTGGGCAAGAAGGCTTGGCTCGTAACTTTGGACTTAAAAGGCATACCTGCATGTCCCAATCAGACAATCTTGCAGAAGATACCTCAGATTCATAGCTGGCTCAATGTACTACCAATTCTCTTCACTGCCCTTTGGCTTATCTACTGCGCCCAGGGTCTTCACAAAATGGGTGGCACCAGTAATTGCGTTTTGCAGACAAAGAGGAATTCAGATATATCCCTACTTGGACGACTGCCTTATTCAAGCAGAGAACAAAGACATTCTTCTAAAGCATCTGGCATTTGTAAAGATATTACTAATTTGCCTAGGGTACACAGTAAACGAAAAGAAATCAAAAATAGTACCCTCTCAAGAGATAATATTCCTGGGTGCAAGCTTAAATACAGCTGCCCAGATGGCTTATCTCACGCCAGACAAAGGCAACTGACTTCGTACTTCAAAAAGTTGGCAACAAAGACCCAGTTATCTGCAAGGAAAATCCTGCAGGCCTTGGGCTTCATGACATCCTGCATTCTACTAATTCCATATGCCAGACTGCATATGAGGAAACTACAATGGTATCTAAAAAAGTGTTTGGACTCAGCATTGCCACAGCATGGAGACAGTAATTACCCTTATTCCCTGCCTGCATCAGGAGTTTCGGTGGTGGGCACAGGCCTGTCACCCCAACAAGGGTCTGCCATTCACTTTACCCACAGCCAGACAAACACTGACAACAGATGCATCGGATTATGTCTGGGGGGTCCATATGGCAGGAAAATGTATTCAAGGCACATGGCCTGCAAGCCAGATGCATCTTCATATCAATCAGAAAGAGATGCTAGCTGTTCAGAATGCCCTGACAGCTTTCAAGGATCTACTTCATCCAGGACAGCTACTGATAAAGACGGACAATACTACGGTCATGTGGTACATAAACAAGCAGGGAGGCATACATTCCTCCCCCCCCTCTGCAGACAAACAATGACCTAGTGGGACACAGCATTGACTTATCAAGTTCACCTGCAAGCACAATTCCTGCCAGGAAAAACAAATACTCTGGCAGACGAACTAAGCAGAAACCTCATGGATCCCCACGAGTGGAAACTGGATCCACAAGTCTTCAGCATGATAACAAGGAAATGGGGATGCCCAGACGTAGATCTATTTGCCTCCCCTCACAACTGCCAGTTACAGAGATTTTGCACAAGGATTTATCACAAACCAGCATGAAGAGTGGACGCCCTATCCTTCAGCTGGAAAAACCTAACAGTATATGCCTTCGCTCCACTGCCTCTCCTTCCCAAGTTACTCCTAAAGGTCAGACGAGAAGCCAATAATGATACTGATTGCACCATACTGGCCACTCCAGCACTGGTACCCAATCCTAAAGAGCTTGTCTCAAGGTTCAGCATGGATATTGCCTCAAACTTCCCACTTGCTGACCCAACAAAACAATCAGATCCTGCACAGTCAACTCAGGACCTTAAATCTGGCAGCATGGCGGATAATGTAGCCATTCAGAACACTCCTCTTTCAAAAGCTGTTATGGATGTTATCTTGGAGGCCAGGAGGCCCAGTACCAGAAAATCTTATGCAGAAAAATAGAAGAGATTCTGTGCTTGGAACCAGGAACAAGTCTTTGACACGTATGTACCAAATATTCCTCAGATTTTACAATACCTGACTGAGATGCTGGACAAAGACCTTTCTTTTTCATCAATTAAGACTCATGCCTCTGCCATTTCAGCCCATTACAATACGGAACCACCTATCTTTTCTCATCCTTTAATAAGGCAGTACCTCAGAGGGGCCAAAAACATCAGGCCTCCAAGGAGAGCACCAATTCCGGCGTGGGACCTCAATTATGTCTTGGAAAAATTCACGCTGCCTCCCTTTGAGCCAGCCTCAACAGCTGATATAAAATTCTTATCCTGGAAAACAGCTCTGCTAATAGCAATAACCTCTGCAAGACAAGTCTCGGAGTTACAAGCACTCATGGCTGTGGAACCTTTTATCATTTTTCATCCAGACAGGGTTTCTCTGAGGACAAACCCAACTTTTATGCCTAAGGTGGTGTCCAATGTGGCCCTCAACCAAACCATTCACTTGCCTACTTTTTATCCAAACCCACAGAACAAGGGTGAGAAAATTCTGCATTCTTTGGACATACACAGGCAGCTACGCTTCTACTTGGACAGAACTAAAGCTTTCAGAAAGACTGAGTAACTTTTAGCGTCATATGCTGCTGGATCACAAGGAAAGGCTATCTCAAAACAGACTATTTCTAAATGGATAGGTCATTGCATCCATTTCTGCTATTCTCAGCATGGGAAATCAGTGCCTAAGGGCATTAGGCCTCATTCTACCAGAGCAGGAGCCACTTCAGCAGCCTTCCTCAGAGGAGTACCAACCAAAGACATCTTAGAGGCTGCAAATTGGAGTTCAGTGCACACTTTTACAAAGCACTACCACTTACCTGTTTACTCTAAATCCAGAGCAGGCTTTGCCGCTGCAGGGCCTCATAGCCTCTCCTAATCCTATTTAGCTCAGCCGCCCTTCCTCAGCTTTGGGATTCAACCCAAGAGTAATGACTGCAACAGTGAAACACTATGAACATAGTACAGTTGTGTACCTACCATAAATGTAGATGTTCGACTGTATTCGCTGTTGCAGTCCAGGTTACCCTCCCTCTGTCCCCCTTTCTTTTGCTGTGGTTTATCTGTACTTCTCTATTCTATACAACCTATGTGGGGTATTTGTTTGTAGATGAAGGAAATGTTTCTTTATTGCATGTATGTTTATTTGCATAATATATTTAGCCTACCCTTTTGGGGGCATCTGACATCTGGGGCAAGAAAAACTGAAGAGAATGGTGTCTGCTGCATCTTTTGTACCCCTGGCGCACTAACGTCAGGGAAAGGGTGACGGCAACTGACACTGGGCCAGGACTTTGGAATTCAGGCCGACTGCGGGTAGCCTGCCAGCAGGATAACCCAAGAGTAATGACTGCAACAGTGAATACACTCTGACATCTACATTTATGGTAGGTACACAACTGTACTTTCCCCCCTTTCCTTCCAGCTTTCCTGGATGGCTTTCAGACTGCGTCTCAGAATCCAGACTCTGAGCCTCCAGCTTCTAAACAACCTGATAAATTTTGCAAGATTCCCCAACAGACACAATTCCTGTTCAAGAATCCTCCTGCAAACCCTGCAGTTACTGCTGTGGCAGCAGACAAATTCTCCAGATAGTTACCCTCTACTTCTTTTTTCGCAACAGCTAAAGATAGCAAGTTCATGGACAGACTGGGGAAGAAAATATATACTTCTTCCACCCTGGACATTAGAGCTAATAATTATCAAACTCACGTGGCTAAATTTGTCCTAAGATTCATTGTCTAAGACTACTGCCCTAATGTCTGAAGTAGCAGATTCTCCTACCAAGTGTCAGCTGGCTGCCCTGCTATGTACTGTCTCTCAGGTGACCAGGCATTCAGTCAAGTGCAGCTATGATACTGTAGAAGCATCATCTAGGTCTGCAGCATCTGTCTCTGACCTCAGCAGATATTCCTGGTTGAGACCCCAGCCTCTACCCTTAGATGTACAGTCCTATTTACTTGATGCTCCTCTGGATAATAAAGCCATTTTTGGCACAGCTTCAGCTGAGCTCCTTAAATCCCTCCAAGAAAAGGGCAAAGATCTGCAAAATTTGAAACATGCTCATCTTGCCCATTCCTAGATAACACAGGAACTACCCACAAAAGACCAGTTTTATAAGGAGACAGACCTCCCATTCTGCTGCAGCCTTGTCTAAGGGACAGAGACACCCTAGGAAAGCAAACCACTCCTAGTCCCTCCACCACTTCAACTCCGACTTCCTCTCAGAGACAGCCTGACCCAGACAGGGCTCCTCCACTGTGACTCAAATTCCTTTCCCAGATCCACCCCCCGTCCCCCTCCGTCTTGCCCTTTGCCAACTCGATCAGTATCTCAAGGTGGCTCACCTTATAACATCTTTTGCCTCTTATCCCTCACCAAGCCTTTATGGGATACCTGGATCTGAAGGATGCTTACCTTCACATCCCCATTACCCCCAACTGCAGGAAATGCATGCATTTCTTAGTGAGTTCTTCAAATTTTCAGTTTTCTGCATTGTGGGCTCTCTACAGTGCCATCAGTATTCACAAAGTGTCTAGCCCCAGTTATCGCTCATTGCAGAGTGCAGTGCATACAAATTTACCCCCACCTAGACGACGACCTAATCCTGCACCAGGATGTCACTCCCTGTCGCATCACTTAGACTTGGTGGGCAGGATCTTGGAGGCCCCAGGTTTCACAGAAAACCTACAAAAAGTCACAAATGAGACAGAGTCAAGACCTTGTCTTCTTTAGGTGCAGGATAAGGACGGACACAATGTCCGCCTTTATTTCCTGCCAGAAGGTGGAAACTTTCACCCACTACTTGTAATCTCTCCTTCCTCTCCCAGCCATCTCGGCCAGGAAATTTCTGAGGGTCCTGGGCCACATGGCCTCCTTGATCCTCAATGCTACCTGTGGCCAGGCTGCATATGAGGAAAATCCAGTGGGTCTTGAGGAAATTGTGGAGCCCACACACACACATCCTTTGGATGTTACACTCCCTCTTCTCCCATACTCGAAGAAGGAACTGTCGTGGTGGATCTCCAACATTGCCCTCAGTCATGGGGTACCTCTGCAGATCCCTCCTCCCACACAACACCTCTACACAGATGCAGCATAATCCAATCGGAACAAAGTTCAGGGAGAGTGGTCCACCCAGAGGAAAAGGGACCTCATCAACATAAAAGAACTGAGGGCCCTTCTGTTGGCACTGCAGGCCTTCCAAGACATTTTGCTGTGAGGCACCTTGAAGGTAATCGCAGACAATATGACGGTTCCGTGGTATGTCAACAGGCAGGGAGGGACAAGATCTTATCCACTCTGTACTTTGGCAATTCAGATTTGGTCCCTAGT
>NC_056728.1:1568755967-1568968467 GCF_019279795.1 Protopterus annectens | reverse complement strand
ACTAGAGCAAGCGACTTAAACCTTAGCACGGATATAAATAGGACGTGCTGGAGGGATAGATTTATCACTCAGAGACTCCCTATGCTGTGGAATAAAATCCCGGTCCATGTGAGGCAGAGCACCTCGCTGGCTCTGTTCAAGAGAAATCTTGACCTGTGGATGGGAGATCGTAGGTTTATCCCGGGAATCATCTCTGTGTCACTGCTGGACAGAGGCACAACAAACTAATGGGCACAGTATTTTTTCATATAAGGGGTGGCGTAAGCCACAAAAATTTGGGCTAGGCTTATAAATGCCTTAGGGCAGATAGCCTAGTATAAACCTATGAACCAGTACCAGCCTTGCCGGAGTTGAGCATTTCTTGCAGCCAGGATTGGTGTCTCTGGATCAGGCTCAACTCTCACGGTTTGAGTCTTCCCTTTTCTTGGGGACTTCAACCTTGGACAAATATGCTCTGATCTTGACGTCTGATCCAGCTGAGCCAGCACAGGACACTGCACTCTTTCTCTCTGTTCAGTTCAAGGGGACTAGGTCCAGCCACTGTTTGCTTTTAACATCACGGAAAGGAACTCAGCTGGGTGCCCTAGTAGCTGGGTCAGATCTATCCTGATATCTTTCTGCCTGCATCTTGAGTAATTCCCAGAATGTTGGAGACCTTGTCACTGAAGTAAACAAACAATTCAGGAGCTGCTTAAAATCTATCAGAGCCAAGTTTGAGGCTAAAATGGATAGCCAATCCAAAGACAATCACAAGGCCTATTTTTAGTTATGTACATAGTCTCAGAAGTACAACACAACAGTGCACTAAACTGATTGTGAACGATGTTACCTACACCTAGGCTGAAGATGTAGGGAACCTACTGGCTGATAAATTTAGCTCTAAGTTTATTCCCTGTCCCCTCTCTCTCAAGATGCACCTGAAACTGGCTTGCCTCCAGCTGTCACACAAGACAAAGTCCTAAAAGTACCATCAAAAGCTATAATACTGCATCTGTGAGTCCTGACATTATTCCTGCATGCATCATAAATAGCATGAAGCATGATTTAACCATAGCCCTAACAATACTTGCACAATCTCAGCCCCCATACAAGTTTATTACCAAACGAATTGAAAACAGCTACAGTCATTCCACTGCATAAGGGAGGACCTTCCATAGATTCAGACCATTTCATAAGTCTGACCAGCCTCTTATGCATAGCCATGGAAAGACTTATTGAACTAATCAATCAGGAACATGGGGGACCACCAAACACTGGACCTGTCTCAGTTTGGATTTGTCAAAGGCAGATCATGCTTACTCAGCGTGGTGGACTTTTTAAAATAGGCCACCAAAGTAGTGGATTAAGGCAAAATGATACACACTGCATACTTCACCCTGGCCAAAACTTTTGATATAGTTTCTTACTCGGGGATTGTAGAAAAGCTAAATAAACTGGAAATAAATCTCTATACCACCTGCTATAATGCCAGTGGGCTTACAGATAAGATACAGGAAATAAAAATAGGAGAGGTTACCTCCACAAAGATACCACTCATGGTTCTGTGCTGGAACCTGTCTTGCTTGGAATATAATTTTCTGAAGTAAATGCCAATATCAAAGGGCTCTGTTTGACTAAATTTGTAGATGACCACACGCTAGGAGCTGTCACTGAATCCCCAAATGACTTGGCCATCTTGCGGAAAGGTTTATTCTAAATAAGTGGTGCCAAAACAATGGGCTGAAATTAAATACCACAAATTGCATCACCATATTTCCATTGCTTAACTGTGTGACTCTGAGCAAGTCACTTAACCAGGCAGTGCTCCCAGGCGGAGTCTGAAAAAGGTACATGGAGAGCAGTGATCTACCACAGAAAACAAATGCAAATAAAATAAATTGTATCCTTTGGAGTTTATCTACCCTAGGAAGTACCTTTTTGACAATAAGCACCTGAGAGTTGACCCAGTTGTTTGGGATTTGGGAACTTATGTGGACAGTGACCTAACTTTTGAACATGTGTCCTTGTTGCAAGAAAGTCCTCCTATATTGCACAACCTGCAAACAGAGAGACTGTGTGTAGATCTAGAGATGTCATTGTCCCCCTTTACTTGGACCTCTTTAGGCCAGTCATTGAATATAATGCCTCATTTGACTTGCATCTGTCCAGCCACATACAACAAACGAAACATCCACAGACATAACTTGTGAAAGGGATACGTGACCTAAACTATGTGTCGAACATAAACCAACTAAAGGTCATGTCTCTGCTCTGTATCCTACAGACTGCAAAGAAGTGATTTGGGTCTGGCATCTAAGGCATCCTCCTATCAAATGCTGATGGATTTACTGCCAGTTAGCAACTTAAATGGCATTGTAAATACTCTGTTTAGAAATTTAATCATCTGCAACATCAACAGAACGATTTGGAGAGAGAGTCACATCTGTCAGAGGATACTACTGCTCTGGAAAAGACTCCCCATCCACATAAAATAAAGTTCATCCCTCTCATATTCAAGCACAAATTGGATCTATGAATGGGGAAACATAAAACTTACCCCATAACTACCCCTGTAGTAATGGACAAAGCCAGCTCATGAATGCTTTATCCCTTGTACTGGTCCACTCAACTTATCTATGGTGTGATCCCAGTTATCGCTGTTAGAGATAATATATAGATGTTAAGTTGTCTATCTCGCCTTCATTCTTGCTGGATGGGTTCGGAGCCGATCCTCTGCTCCGACTCGGCCACTCTAAAAGCTCGAGAGTTGGTTCCACCGGCTCAAGGCTCCCCTATATCCCACAATGCTAGGCGTGAGTTACCTCAGATCTCGTTTGCCGCTACAGCGATCGAGGTGTGTTTTCTACCGACTCCAGGTTAGTGAAAGTTAGAATAGTTTAAATTCTTTAACTTAGACTAGTTTAGTGTAATTTTCTTCCCCCTTAGTGTAGTGGACTTACTTATCCCTTACTACCTTAGTTTCCAGCCCCCTCCTTTTATAAAGGACATATAGTTCTTCCCTAAGGCCTTTGGGCCCTTCCTCCCTTTCCTTAGGGTGTGTGTGTGTTTACTTAGGGACTTTTATTAACTTACCTTTAGTTTTTAAATAATTCCCTTTTAATCCTATCAGTGTAATCTGTGTGTGTGTGTTTTTGTGTGTGATTACACTTCAGGTTCCTTGACTATGTCCAAGGATACAAAGGTCTCAGGCTTCAAGAAGTGTGACTCGTGCTGTCAGAAAATGTCTCTGACAGACGGTCACACTTCTTGTGTGTACTGCCTGGGACCTTTACACCTGCAGGACTCTTGTGCTGTATGCCATGGCTTCAGCCCTAGAGTCCTGCAGGAGAGAAAAAATAAACTCATTTTGAGGGGTTTAATTAAGCCTGAAGGTTCCCTTCCTGTGTCTTCTGGGAAACCGTCTAAGGCTTCTAAGACCTCGGCTCCAGCTTCAGAGTCGAGGCCTAAGGCTTTGAAGCCTACTGCTTCATCGGCTCCGGCTGGAGCCGATGAGTCTGTGACTGCTGTTTCAGTGGTTTCCTCGGCTCCGGCCGGAGCCAAGGCATTAGAGAGTCATGGGTCGGCTCCGATCATACCATCGGAGCCGACATCTAGAAAGAGATCGAGGTCACCGTCCCTTGGCTCCGTTCATTCGGCTCCAGCTTCTCCCCTGCTGTCTGAACGGAGCCATAGATCTCACTCCTCCAGGTCATCGAGGCTCTCAGATCACGACCTCCAGAGGGTAGTGAGTAGACTTTTGAAGTCCGAGGCACTGGCCCAAATGCTCCAGAGTCCGACTCATCAGTCGATGCCTCAGCTTGTTCCAATTAATATTCCTCCTCCGACTCCTTTGAGCTCGGGCCGGGCGTCTCGGAACCGAGACTGTGGTAGCGTCGGAGCCGATACATTTGTCTTCGGCTCCTTCGGCTCGATTTCTTCCTTTGAAGAATCTCGGCGGGCTTCCCTCGTCGGCTCCGAGGGGTGAGTGGCATCGGACCCTTGTCCGACCCCCCTCTCCCTCTCGGTGCTTCGGCGCTGGTGAGTTCGGCTCCGACATCGGCCTCGGAGCCATCTCTGTCGGTGCCGAGGGAGGTTCTCAGCTTCTCGGAGCGGGGACCTCTGGCTCTGCCTGACAGGGGTGCATTCGAGGTCATGCGGAGTGTGTTTGAACCTTGTTCGACTCCACAGTTGACTCCGTCCGCCCCTCCCACTTCGGTGCCTTTGGTTATGTCGACTCACTCCCTCATCCCAGACCGCAGAGAGCAAGCTCCTCAAGAATCCCCTGTGGGGATCTCATCCTCTTCCGAGGCCTCTCCTGAATTGGCAGGGGAGCCCCTAGGAAGAGAAAGTGTAAGAGGAAGCACTTAGACTCACCTGAGTCTGTCACCTCTGACACAGATTTAAAGGATTCGAGGGTTCCCCGTTCCCCTTCTGAAGATGTCTCTTCGCAGACATTCTAGAGATCCTGAAACAGAGGTGAAATTGGCCAGCCCTTAACCCTTCGGAGGATGAATCTGTGTATCTTGAGGCGTTTGGCTCTCGCCCTTCCACCTCCTGGGTGTCCCCCTTTGATCCCCTCATGCAGGTGGTTGCAAAGAAGGCCTGGGCGGCTCCTGATTCAGTGGACCCTACCCCCAGGAGACCCTCCAAATTTATAACAGCACCAACTGACAAGCAATTTCTCACAAAAGGTGTTTCTGTGGATGCCATGGTGGTAGCTGCTGCCACCAAGAAGGAACTAGCTGATCCTTCGGTGCCTGTCCATCCACCTAACAAGGAATCCAGGTCTATGGACAGGTACGGGAAGCGGATGTTCTCGTCAGCGACCTTTGCAATGCGTTCGCTGAACTACCTATGCCATTTTACTCGTCTTCAAAGGGACTTGATCAAGGAAGCGAGTGATATGTTGAAGGATCCTACAGCTGCGGGTTTTCAGGACAAGATGAACACTCAGCTGGCTACCCTGAACTCCATAGCTAACTCCTCCATGCGCCTCCTTTCTTATGCGGCTGATGGAGCGAGCAGGGCCGCAGGGACAGGTGTGGCCTTACGCAGGCACGCCTGGATGCGGTTATGCAACTTTGCGGACCCCTTTAAAACGTCTTTCACTAATTCCCGTTTGATGGATCATCTCTTTTGGTCCTCAAGTGAAAGAAACCTTGACTAGGTGCGAGACAGATGGCAAGACTCTTTCTGCCGTCGGAGTCCGTTTTCTACTCCTTCTAGGCCTTACCCCAAAGGCCAGAAAAGTGGGAAAATGTGGTTCCGTAAACAATCTCAAGGGACTTCGCCTGACGACAAAGTCGGTTCCCGCCAGAGGCAGAGGGAGAACAACAATGGTAGACGCCCTAGAGGCAGGGGGGGTCCGCAGAACCAGGGCAATTGGGAAGTCTTCTCTGATAAGCCCTTTCAGCATCCCTGAGGTGTTGCCCGACTGCCTACCTTCGGGGGCAGTCCGGGGAAGATTGTCACTGTACCCAAAAGCCTGGCTATCCCTGACTCAAGACAAATGGGTACAGTCCATCATTTCCGAGGGCTATTCCATTCCCTTCTTTCGCATTCCAAACCAATCAAAAAAATCCCTTCCAGATGTTCCACCCGCTCAAAGGGATCTTGCAGCTTTGGAAATTTCAAAGCTGCTTGCAAAAAGAGCAATTCAGCCAGTTCCAGCAGACCAGCAAGGATCCGGAATCTACTCCAGGTTCTTTTTAGTTCCAAAGAAAACAGGGGACTGGAGACCAATTTTGGATCTCAGTATCTTGAACAAGCCAGTCAAGAAAACAAGATTTCGGATGGTCACGCTGCAGTCCATCCTTCCCCTTTTGGGAAAGGGAAGCTGGATGTGCTCTATAGATCTTCAGGATGCGTACTATCACATAAAAATGAAAAGACGCTCCAGAAGATTCCTCCGCTTCAGGCTGGGAACCAGTCATTTTCAATTCAGGGCCCTGCCCTTTGGTCTCACCACTGCCCCCGGGTGTTTACCAAATGCATGGCAGTGGTAGCTTCTCACCTGAGACGACAAGGATTCCAGGTGTTTCCATATTTGGATGACTGGCTCCTTACAGCCCCCACCAAGCATCTTCTTCTAATGGCCAGGGACTACACCTTTCGCACTTGTCGAAATGTAGGCATTTCAATAAATTTCGAAAAGTCTGTTTTGTCGCCTTGTCGTACTATTACCTTCATAGGCGCAAATCTAGACACAATCAACATGTCTGCGAGACTAACAGATCAGAGAATAACAGACATACACATAATGGTCTCGCTCCTCTTCAGCAGCAACAGAATCAAAGCCAGGTTAGTTCTGAAAGTGTTGGGGATTATGGCGGCTGCCATACCTCTGCTTCCATTAGCCAGATTCCACATGAGAATCCTTCAATGGATGCTCTTCACACAATGGTCGTACCAGCAACTTCCAATGTCTCACACCATTATAATCACGCAAACATGCAGAAATCATCTTCTGTGGTGGATGTCTTCCCCTCAGCTCTTATTGGGAAGACCCTTTGTTCCTTCCCCTCTGGTTGCTACTCTGACAACGGACGCCTCCCTGATAGGGTGGGGGGGGCATTATCAGGGCAGAACTGTCCAGGGCACATGGCAACCAGACGAATGCCACTTGCACATAAATGTTCTAGAGATGAGAGCAGTGCTTTTAGCGTTGCAAGCCCTTCAAGACTCTCTTCCCTTGGGAACAATAGCAATCCAGACGGACAATATGTCCGTAGTGTGGTATATCAACAAACAAGGCGGAACCAGGTCCTACTCCCTGTGTCGAGAAGCACTCAGACTGTGGCAATGGGCGATTTCTTCTCAGCATTTTCTGATAGCAACGCACATCCCCGGGAAGTCCAATCAAATCGCGGACAAGTTGAGCAGAGCTATCCTCATGCCTCACGAGTGGTCTCTGAAAGACTCTGTTGTGAGAGAAATTTTTCTCAAGTGGGGCCAGCCTTGCTGCGACCTTTTTGCTACTCCCCAAAACAGCAAGTGCAGAGATTTTTTCACCCTATTTCCGTTACCAGGCCAACCCAGCAGAGACGCTCTAGTCCAAGTTTGGCCCCGGGAACTTCTGTATGCATTTCCCCCCTTCCCACTAATCTCTCAAGTAATACAGAAAGCTATCGCTCAGAAGGCTTCATTGATCCTCATTGCTCCGTACTGGCCTCGACAGGTTTGGTTCCCCTTTCTACATCAGTTTCTGTTGGAGCGACCTTGGCATCTGGACCTAGTTCCAGATCTTTTGATCCATCAGTCGGGTCAGTTTCATCACTCCCTTCCCTCTCTGAACCTCACTGCTTGGTTCCTCCAATTCCAACTTTAGCCAGGCTTCCTCAAATATCTCACTCTGTTCGAGATATTTTGATAGCTTCCCATAAATCTTCCACTCGAAAGATTTATTTGAGTAAGTGGAAACGTTTCGCCTATTGGGCTCAAGGAAGGGACATAGATCCTTTCACTGCTTCCATCCAAATGGTCCTTGGTTTTCTAGCTGAACTCTTCCATGCAGGTTCATCTCCTTCTACTCTTAAAGTTCAATTGGCAGCTATTTCTAACTTTCATGTGGGCATTTCAGATTCTGCCATCATGTCCCACAAGCTTTGCAAAGCCTTTTTGAAGGGAGTTTTTCTACTCAGACCTCTGGTAAGAAATCCTCCTCCTCCTTGGGACCTAAATTTAGTTCTCAGTTCTTTAATTCTCTCTCCTTTCGAACCTGCATCCTCCTGTTCTTTAAAATTACTATCATGGAAGACTCTCTTTCTAGTAGCTATTACTTCAGCTAGAAGAGTTTCAGAACTTCATGCACTCAGCTGTCGACCTCCTTATCTGTTGTTCCATAAGGACAGAGTATCCTTAGGAACCAACCCGTCCTTTTTACCTAAAATAGCCTCCACGGCTAACCTAAATCAAAGCATTGACCTCCCGGTGTTTTTTCCAGAATATTCTAACAGATCTGAACAAAGATTACATTGGCTAGATATTCATCGTCAGTTAAGGTACTATTTGGATAGAACAAAACAATTCAGAAAATCTGACCAGCTGTTCGTCTCTTATGCAGAAGGCAGAAAGGGACTTTCAGTTTCAAAGGTATCATTATCCAGATGGCTAACATCCCTGATTTCCCTTGTTTATGAAATTAGACACCAAAAGCTGCCTAGCAAACCTAAAGCCCATTCTACCAGAGCCTTGGCTACTTCTATAGCCTTCCAAGATAGACTGCCTATTGACACCATTTGTGCAGCGGCTACTTGGGCTACTCCTCACACTTTCATTTCTCATTATAAGTTGGATTTAGCCTCTAGACATAGTGCTAACTTTGGTTCCACTGTTCTCAAGAGTCTGTTCCGTTAGGCCACCCGGGACAAGGTGCTAGGGACGCGGTCCCATCCAGCAAGAATGAAGGCGAGATAGACAACTTAACATATAGAAGTTATGTTCTTACCATAACGTTCCATGTTAGTTGTCTTCTTCTCGCCGCCTTCTTGCGTCCCACCCTCCTTCCCCCTGGCCTGGACAGACCTAGAGGAGTTTTGATTGTGACCTCTCTTTCTACCACCTCTTTACTTTAGGTATATGCTCTGCTGTGCATATTTCCTGGATCAGGATGTAGGTCACCCTTCTCTTCTCCCTTGTTTATAGAGGTGGACTTTACTAGTTATTTTACTACTATTATAGGCAGTGCCTAGCTTACAAATGAGATCTGAGGTAACTCACGCCTAGCATTGTGGGATATAGGGGGAGCCTCGAGCCGGTGGAACCAACTCTCGAGCTTTTAGAGTGGCCGAGTCGGAGCCGAGGATCGGCTCCGAACCCATCCAGCAAGAAGGCGGCGAGAAGAAGACAACTAACATGGAACGTTATGGTAAGAACATAACTTCTATTTATCAACCATGGGATGGGTAAGGCCAGTCTTTAACCAAATGGGATACATTAATTTTAGCACAAAAAGGGAAGTTGACTGAATGGTCAGATCTGTGGGCACCAAACTATGTGCTGTGGGAAGAAAAGAAAGAAAATGAGCCAAGGACACCAGTAGGTTGAGTTAAGGATCCAAGGAGGAGTAAAGGATCCCCAAGTCCATCTGTGCCTGAAGGCAGGAACTGCTTAAAATGGCCCATAAGGACAGCTTGCGTAATGCTTATCTAATACTTATCTATGAACTTTTATGCAAGTTCTTCAGTGGACCCTGTCATTTCAAGTCCTCTCTCTCTCATCCCATGGACTTTTGTTATGGTTAACCAATGATCTGATTATGTCCATTTCATTCTTCCTCACTTCTGGGTCTAGGATCTGACATTGAATCTGATTTGGCCACTTTTACAAGACTATGATCCGAGCCTGAAGCTTCTCCCTCTGTCAGAATGCCTCGCACCTGTCTAACCCTCAGATCCCTTTTGCTGTCATTCTGCACAGATGTAGTCCATAGCTCTCAAGCATTTTTTTCAGTGGGAAAGAAGTGAATTCTCTGATAATTTTAATTTTCTTTCTGATACTACTAAATTAACATTTCTACACCTTTCTTGTCTTTTGTAATTGCTTCCGCTACTCTGGTTTTCATTGTTTTAGCATTAGGGACTCTCCCCCAATTCACTTCCCCTCCCTTTTTTTCAATGCTTCAACACTTTTCTGTAGAAAAAAAAAATTATAGTTTTTGGCATTTTTTCTCTTTACAGGTTTTTTTTCCCTTTGTGTGTATGTGTGCGTGCGTGTGTTTGTGTGTGTGCACGTGGTATTTTGGCTAACTTGTCTTAATGTCTGATAGACCGGATAAGCCTACAGGGTTCAAAAGATCCACTTCTTGTGAGCACAAAACTCCTAATTCTGATTCCCACAAAAAAGTGCGTCTGTTGTCTGGGGTCTGAACATCTGCAGGCTGACTGTCACATCTGCGTGGTCTTCAACCCGCCTGCCCTTTTGGATCTTTAGACTAAGTTAATTATGAAAGGGATGTTGCCTGCTTCTGGGGCTCTAACTCCTGTTAAATCATTGAGCTCCAAGGGTCTTAAAGAGCCTCTTCAGCTTCTCCTGAGGCTTCTTCCTCTTCTCATACAGAGAAAAGACCTAGACTACTGGATCCAAATTTCTCAGATCCAAGTGTGTCTAAAGTTCATTCGAATCCGATCGTCCTGTCTGCTCTGAAACCGGGTCCAGATAAGTCCATGGATCCATAGTTTTCACTGGATCCGACCATGGTTGCTATTATGTCTCTGACCCCAAGAACGTCCTGCGTGGATCCTACAGCACCAGGTCTGAGGTGTCTGAGCCAAACTCTGGTTTTGGCATTGAAACACATTTCCCCAGTCCCTACCTCTAAGATCACAACACCTAAAAGATCCAGACACTCCTCGGCTTCCTTTGGGTCGTCTCAGAGCCTTCTTCAATCTGACATGGACAGGATGATGCACAGCTTTTGTAAGGTGCAAATAGAGTTAGGACTTTTGACATTTCCATTCCATCCAGGATCCATGACATCTCCAGCTCCTTGTCTTCACGCTTCTCTTCCAATCCAAACCATTGGTTTGGAATCCCAGGGTCTGGTTTCTCTGAGGGAGCTGTTGATGGATCCAAAGATATTGATTTTTTTTGACTCCGTCATTGTCCTAGACTGGCTTGGCTCTGATGCTGTCGGAGCAGAGGCTGTCTTTGATCCAAGATAGACATCAGGTGTAACCTTGTCGGATCCATTTCTTCCCCTAGGAGTTTCAGACTTCGACAGCTTGGGTCCAGTACTGTCTGGAGGCTTTGGCTCCAGGGTAGATTCTATTCCCTTTCCTCAGTTAGCTTTGGGAGAGAGGTAGAGGGTTTCCTAGAGTCTGTCACCATTTCAGGTAGTAGAGACGACTTTCTCTAGACCTAAAGCTGTATCCACTCTTCCTACCCAGTTTACATCTCTTCTGAGCCCTGAGCACATCCATCCTGCCCTAGGTCAGCCCCCCCCCCCGAACTGACCTTCAGTCAACTACTACCCTACAGGGGGCCCTCCTATATCTTCCGATTCTTCCACTGAGCTTCCCGCAGGGGCAGTACATTGCAAGAGAAAGTGTAATAGGAGGCACTTACTCTCCTATGGAGTCCTTAACCGAGGACACCAACTTCAGTGAGGGAGAGGGAAGTCCCCAAGATCTCCACCAGGCGATGTCTTCTTTGGAGACATCTTGGAAATATTGAGACAGAGAGGTGGATGGTCCTCCCAGCCCCCCTGTTCTAAGGAGTATGTGTTTCTCCAGGCATTCGCGGTGGGCTCATGTACATATTGGGTGACCCCCCCCCCCCCCGGCAGATGAACATGTTGATATAGTTTCCTGCCTGGCATGGAAGGAACCTTACACCGTGAAGCCTTTTCCCAAATGTGCAGACAAATAAGTCCACCTAGTGACAGACTTCATTGAATAAGGGTGTGCCCGTTGATGCTATTATGGTGTCAGCAGCCACAGAGAAAGAGCTGGCCAAGCAGAGCTCCCCAGTCCATTCGCCGAACAGGGAGTCCCAGGCTTTGGACAGACATGGCAAGTGTGTCTGCATCTCAGCCAGTTTTGAGCTTTCCTGGCCCGTTTTACTTGCCTCCAAAGAGATTTGGTCAAGGAGCTAACCAACTATATTACAGAGACCTTGTCTGAGAAGGGCCTCAAGAAGGTGTCTCCCCAGTTGGCTACTCTCTTTTCCTTAGCTAATTCCTCAGTGAGGTTAATCTCTCACACTGAAGCGGGTACCCGTTGAGCAGCCCGATCAGGCATAGCCTTGAGGAGAAATGCCTGGTTGAGGCTGTGCCGGTTTACGGAACCTTTTAAGGCGTTTCAATAATACTCCCTTTGATGGCTCCTCCCTTTTTGGACCATCTGTCAAAGACACTCACCCAGAGTGAGAAGGAGGGGAAGGGGAAGATCATGGCTGTGGTAGGGATCAAGTTTTCTACCCCTCAAAGAACCTTCTCAGGGAATGAACGATGGGTAGGAAGTTTTGGTTAAAAAAATGTCAAGGTTGTTTCCACAATCCTCTAAAAGTTTCCTCTTCCAGAGGAAGATGATTTAATGGTAGGTGCCACCCTAGAGGCAAAGGGGCTTGGCAAAACCAGGGCTTCAGAGAACTTTTCTCTGGCATGCCCTTTCAGCCCTCCTGAAGCATTGCCCGACTGTCCTACTCTGGAGGCAGTAAGGGGCCATCTGTCATTTTATACTCAGACGCTTGAACAAAGCTAACAAATGATCACTGCATGCTAATCATAATATCCAGAGGTTACTGCATTCCCTTTCCACCTCCAAGTCCCAGGAGGAATCTCCCCGATGTCCTTCAAGGATGCATCTGCAGTTCTTACATATGGGTTGTCCTGCCTCAGGCAGCCCTTCGGTCGGCCGGATTCCAAAGTCTGGGTCCGGCGTCGGCTGATGTCACCCTTTCCCCGACATCCGAGCACCTGGGGTATAAAAGCATCAGCCGACGCCATCTTCCTCAGTCTTTCTTGCCGCGTGGTGCCCGAAGCAGAAGCAGTTCGCAAGTGCCGGTCGGCCAGCTCCTGTAACTTCAGCTACCAAAGACTTCAAAAGCTAAGTACCCCGTTGGGGACTCTTTCTTGCCTCAGCCGATGTCAGATCAAACGCTTAAAGTTAATAATTGCTTAACTTGTGGGAAACAAATACCTCATAAGGATTTCCATTCTTACTGCCTCCCCTGCCTAGGCCCAGACCACGACGTCTCGGCCTGTACTGCCTGTGCCTCCTTCAATCGACGCACTCTTAGGCGTCGGTCAGAGTTTGCAGAGGAATTTTTTGGGGCTAGTTATTGTTATAATATGCTGTCGGAGACTCCGACTTCTCATTTAACCAAAAAACGGAAGGACAAGGACCGACACACGCGGACCGTGGTTTCGGCTGAAACCACGCCTAGGCCTACCGCGAGTGTCTCGGCTGAAACAGAGTCCTTGGTACTTCCGGCCGTGGAAACCGCGCAACCAACAACCTCGGCCCCGGAGGCCTCTTCTGAGTCGGTTATAGAATTTCCCTCAGAAACCAGTGTTCAGGAATCATCCGACACCATTCCCCTAGACAAAACTACGCCAGCACATGGAGCAGCCAGGCCTCCTGCATCCATGTCCATAAAAGCATTTACTAGGGCTAAAGCTGCTAAACAGCCAAAATCTCTGCCTCCCAAGGCTATTCCTCAGGGATCCACTACAGGTTCACAGATTTTAAGTTTGGCTGAGGACCTTATTTCCTTAATTAGGGGCTCTCAGCCGCATCCGGACAGGGGCTCTCAACCTCCTCAAGACAAAAGGCCCAGGATTGAGCCCTCTGATCCCCAGTCCTCTGATGAGGCCTCAGATGGCTCTGCTTTATCAGACTACCAGGAGGAGGCCTTTACGGCCTACGAGGATTCTGATGCAGAGGAATCTATTCCCTCGGCCTCCCCTCCTGAAGAGCTGTCCTTTGGGGAGACCCTTCACTCCATGAGAGAGCATTTCCAATGGCAGGGCCAGGAATTCTCCGATTCCAGGAAGAGATTAAGGACCTTTTTGTATTTACCTCAGCATAGACCTTTGGCTATCCCTCCTGTTTTAAATGTCATTGATGATGTGTATTCTGAGTCTAGCATTACCCCTGACTCCCTTCCTCTGGCTCCTGTCAAACCCGACAGGTACTACAGGGTCCCGGACTCGCATCATTTCCTTTACAAGGCCCATTCTGCTGACCCAGAAACTATTTCCCAGGGCCCTAAAGGGGTTGCAACTGCCACTACTAAAATTCCACTCCCCTCTGAAAGGGAGTCCAGGGCTTTAGAGAGGTGGGGTAAAAAAGTGTATACTTCTTCCACTGTTTCTATGAGGGCATTAAATTGTCAATTCCATATGATACAGTACCAAGAGTATTTGTTAGATGAATTGCATAAAAAACTGTCTTCACCTGAACCCCTAGATCGCAAGTCACTTAAGGATCTGGTACATAACTCACAACAGGTTAGCAACCATTTCTTGCAGTGTGGTTATGATGCATTGGAAGCTTTATGTAGGTCAGCAATGGCAGGTGCAGTCATACGTAGGCATGCTTGGCTGAAGGAACAAACCCTGCCAGATCATGTTAAAACAAAGCTGCTGGACGCACCACTGGAAAAGCAAAAGTTATTTGGCTCCACTGCTCAGGAGGTCTTAAAGAAATTTGAGGAAAAGGCTAAATCTGTACAAACAGTCAAAGATTTTCTCCAGGTCCAACCACCAAGATTCAGCAGAAATTGGCCTTCTAAGAATTGATCCTTTCCAGACACAGAGAGATTTCAAAGAGGAAAGAACAGGCGTGCCAGAGGTAGAGGGCAAGCTAGAGGCTCCTACAGAGGCCATCAGTGGCAGCCTCCTAACCAGAGAGGTAGTGCAGGACCTACAACTGCTGCACAAGGACAGACTCAATGACTTCACCTTGACCCCGCCAACCATGGCTCAATTGGAAGCACCTTTGGGCGGAAAGCTATCTTTATTCTCAAGAAATTGGCACAGTATTACAAGGGACAAATGTACACTGCAAATAATAGACAAAGGATACAGGTTCCATTTTCATACATTACCAAAAAGAAAAGGCATGCCAAACCTGCCACCAAATCAAAGGGCAGAGGCTTTAAAACAAATTGCCAACATATTGCAAATGAAAGCTATAGAAAAGGTTCCTCTCACAGAACAAGGCCAAGGATTTTATTCCAGACTATTCCTTGTCCCAAGAAAAGAAAAACAATGGAGGCCTATTCTCGACTTGTCCGCACTGGATACTTATCACTTTGTGCCAAAATTCAAAATGCTGACCCTACAGCAACTCCTTCCCATGCTGGGCAAGGGGTCTTGGCTGGTAACTCTAGACCTCAAGGAGGCATACCTGCATGTCCCTATCAGAAGTTGCAGAAGACACCTCAGTTTTCTTGCAGGTTCAGAGCATTATCAATTCTCAGCATTGCCCTTTGGCTTATCTACTGCGCCCAGAGTATTCACGAAATGCCTGGCATCAGTAATTGCACACTGCAGACTTCAGGGGATTCAAATATACCCATATCTGGACGACTGCCTTATACAAGCGGACAGCTAACAAACTTTGGTAAAACACTTGAATTATGCCATCTGCCTAATTCAGGCCTTGGGATACACAGTCAACATTCACAAATCAAGACTTGTTCCATCCCAAAGAATAACTTTCCTGGGTGCGGAACTAGACACAACTACCCAAATGGCTTTCCTCACAGAAGAAAAACAAAGAGAACTACCGGATTACTTCGAAAATCTGACAAAACAAACTCCGCTGACTGCAAGGAAAATCCTGCAGGCCCTGGGTTACATGGCATCATGCATTCTTCTGATTCCACAAGCAAGGCTGCATATGAGGAAACTACAATGGTACCTAAGGAGTTTATGGTCGCAGCACAGTCACAGCCTAGAAGCTTTGATATCATTCATTCCATGCCTTCAAAAGGAATTTCTGTGGTGGGCTCAAGCAAGCCTGTCAAACAGGGGCCTGCCCTTCAGCAAACCAATAACCAGCCAAACCATTACATCGGACGCTTCAGACCATGGATGGGGAGCACACATGGAGGGCAGATGCATCCAAGGACTATGGTCACAGAAAGAATTGCGCATGCACATAAACCAAAAGGAAATGCTGGCAGTGATACATGCAATCGAGGCCTTCAAACACTTTCTGCATCAAGGCCACCTGCTAATAAGGACAGACAATACCACAGTTATGTGGTACATAAACAAGCAAGGAGGTACCCATTCCTACCCTCTTTGCAGGCTGGCAATGAATCTTTGGGAGCTTTCCCTAAAACTCAATATAGAGCTGCAATCCCAGTTTGTGCCAGGAAAATACAATATACTGGCGGACAGCCTAAGCAGAAATATCATGGATCCACACGAATGGATGCTGCACCCAGACATCTTCCTTCAGATAACACAATCATGGGGTAGGCCGGACATAGATCTTTTTGCCTCCCACCACAACCATCAGCTGAAGAAATTCTGCTCAAGGACATACCACCCACAAGCATGGAAAGTGGACGCCCTCTCTTTCAGCTGGAACACTCTAACAGTGTATGCATTTCCACCTCTTCCATTAATGACCAAGGTCTTACTGAAAATCAGGACAGAGCAGCCAAAAGTGATTCTGATAGCTCCGGACTGGCCAAGACAGCACTGGTACCCACTGCTAAGGAGCATGTCACGCACGAAACCGTGGCCTCTACCACAATGGTCACTTATTCTGACACAGCACAATTACAAAACTCTGCACTCCAGCCTGAAAACCCTGCAGCTGGCAGCCTGGAGAATACCTTGACTCCTCACCAGGAAAAGCTATCCAAGAGAGTGAAGGATATCATCATGGAAGCTCGCAGGCCTTCCACAAGAAAGGCATATTCAGCAAAATGGAAAAGATTCCGCACTTGGAGCACCGCAAAGGGCCTAGATGCAACAGTGATGAGCATGGCACATATCCTGGAATACTTGGCAGAAATGCTCCACAATGGCCTTTCTTACTCTTCCATAAAAATTCATGCTTCAGCAATTTCAGCAGAATACAATACTGATCCACCTGTCTTCTCTCATCCTCTCCTAAGGCAGTTTCTAAGAGGAATTAAAGACATCAATCCTCCAAGGAAACCACTAGTGCCTACATGGGACCTTAACTTCATGTTGGAAAAGTTAACTCTACCTCCCTTTGAACCAGCAGCATCTTCAGAACTACAGTTCCTGTCTTGGAAGACTGCCTTCCTTCTGGCCATAACCTCAGCAAGAAGAGTATCTGAATTGCAGGCCCTCATGGCAGTACAACCATTTCTTATTTTTCATCAGGACAGAGTCTCTCTGAGAACCAATCCTTCATTCATGCCAAAGGTGGTATCCAGGGTCTCATTGAACCAAGCTATTCACCTGCCTACCTTCTTTCCAAATCCACAAAACAAGGGGGAGAAACTTCTGCATAGCCTGGACATTCACAGACAGTTGCGCTACTACTTGGACAGAACTAAGACTTACAGAAAAACTGACCAGCTGTTTGTAGCATATGCTGCTGGTATACAAGGAAAAGCAATTTCCAAACAGACAATATCAAAATGGATAGGAAACTGCATTCGATTCTGCTACTCTTTTCATGGCAAAACTGTGCCAGCTAACATTAGACCTCATTCCACCAGAGCCACAGCCACCTCCACAGCCTTCTTAAGAGGGGTAGCTACCAAGGACATTTTAGAAGCTGCTACATGGAGCTCCGTGCATACATTTTCCAAGCATTACAACTTACCCTTATATTCCAGATCCAGAGCAGGCTTTGCTACAGCAGTCCTGCAGGGCATTTTAGCTACACCATCCTTTTCTTAGATCCTAACACCCCCAGCTTGGCTATGGTATTCTACCCATATGTAAGGACTGCAGATGCATCCTTGAAGGACATAGTACAGTTTTGTACCTACCATAAATGTAGATGTCCGATAGGTATTCATCTGCAGTCAGGGTTACCCTCCCTCCTTCCCCTCTGTGGTATTTCTTGGGTATTTATCCCTCTTACAGCTAGCTGGGGTTATCTATTATGGTGTATTTGTTTTATATTACTGTGCATGTTTGGAATTTTTTGCATCTCTCCAAATTTAGCCTTCCTTAGAGGGCACCTGGCATCTGGGGCAAGAAAAACTGAGGAAGATGGCGTCGGATGACTCTTTTATACCCCAGGCGCTCTGACGTCGGGGAAAGGGCGACATCAGATGACGCCGGACCCAGACTTTGGAATCCGGCCGACCGAAGGGCTGCCTGAGGCAGGACAACCCATATGTAAGGACTGCAGATGCATACCTATCGGACATCTACATTTATGGTAGGTACAAAACTGTACTATGTCCCACCCAGTCAGAGGGAGTTTGCCTTTTGGGAAGTTCAAAAACTTCTAGAAAAAAGAGCCATCCAAAAGTTCCAGAACTCTTCTTTTTGGTGCCAAAGAAAACAAGGGGACCTATGACGGAGACTGGATCTAAGCAAGCTAAATCTGTACATTAAGAAGTCAAAGTTTCAGATGATTCCTGTGTAGTCCATCTTGCAGCTTCTGCACAGGGATGAAAGATGTGCTCTGTAGATCTCCAGGACACGTACTGTCATATTAAAATAGATGGTCCAGAAGACATCTGCGCTTCTAGCTGGGAGGCTATCATTATCATTTCAGATCCCTGCCCTTTGGCCTTACCCTAGTCCCTGGGTGTTCAAGTGTATGGCAGTGGTAGCAGCTCACCTGAGATTGCAAGGATTCCAGGTGTTTCCATATTTGTATGATTGTCTCCTTAAAGCACCAACAAAACATCAACTTCTCCAGGCCACAGAGCATCTTCTGCAGACCTTCAACCAGTTGGGGAATCTTGATAAACCTGGAGAAGTCAAACTTAATCCTGCGCAAGACCTGGAGTTCGTAGGAATGAACACAGTCATAAATTTAAAAAACTGCAGAGCAAGAAAACAACTATAAAATAGAGTAAAATAGCACAAGAGCCTGAGTAAAGTTTAGCACTTTTGTCTCGTTTATTACAGAACAACTTCAGAACATTTAAACATACAAACCTACTTCCCTTATATACTATCAGTCATCATGACATCATTTCCTGAAATACATTGCTAAAAAAAGTCTATATAAAAATAACAGTAATCCAAAAAATGCAAGTATAAATGACAAACTGAAAAATGTCTTTGAACAAAATATTCTCAAAAAACTAGTTAACATATTTCAAATGGCTTTTGATAGCGAATTATTCATTAATTCCTGGTGCTATATCTGTCCTCAGGAATATCTGCCATTTGAGTTCTATTTTCTCTAAGTAATTATTAAATGGACCCACAAACTTATTTTTGTTAACCTTTTCTACTACAAAAAAAGTAAACTTTCTAAAATCTTTACAATTGACAGAATGTTTAGCCAAAGCATTGCTAAAATCCTTCTTTTTAATAGTTAACGTGTTCTCTAAACCTGTCACTCAATTTCCTAATAGTTTTACCTATGTAAAATGTTTCACAAGTAGAGCACACAGCAAGGCAAACTAAACCTTCACTTTGGCAATTAAATCAACCTTTTGCTACTAAAGTATAATTTACATGTTTAAAATGGTGGCTGTGCACACCCATCATATATCTACACTGAGTACAATTGGCATATGGAAATGTACCGAAGTGTGTAAAATCAATGTCTCTCTCTGTTAACCTAGAAGAATTTTCCAATAAATCTTTTAAGTTTTTAGTTTTCTTGTTAATAAAGTTTGGTTGCGATCCTATTATTTCACTTAGTTTTACATTACCTAAGATAATCTTCCAATCATCAGTAATGACTCTTCTGATATTGGCTCCATCCATACTCCTCGGTACAGGGAAATCCTATCTGTACGATTCACCTTCCTTACTCCTATTTTCATTTTTCTTCTGAAACCCTGCTCTGAAAATGGGAGAGAACCTTTCATTTCTGTTTGCCTTCACATACTGAATAACTTCATCAAGATCATACTCACCATATCCTCTCTCAATAAATAGCTGTTTGAGAATGCTTAATTCTCTAACAAAGTTATCTTCACTAGCCATCCTACTTAATCTTATTACTTATTCCTTAAATACATTAATTTTCATATATTTCGGTTGGTAACCATCAAACTGCAAGTAATTGTTAGTAAATGTCTTCTGAAAAAATACTGTTGAATTCTTTCTTAACATCCATTATTTTCACATCGAGAAAATGTCCTTCAACCCCTACATCACCTAGTCAATTTAAGCCAAGTAACTGTCTTGTTGATTTCAGTAAAGAACTTTTCAAATTGTTCTCTACTACCTGCCCATATAAAAAACAATTTGTCAGTGTATCGCTTGTAAAATTTAACATACCTAAACAGTTCTAATTTTGTGAAAAATTCACATTCCCACCAGCAGATTACTAAATTTGCAAAGACGTGCACCCATTGCGACTCCACTGACTTGAAAGATTCCTTCCCCAAAAATAAAAAAAAATATTCATCAGCACAATTTCCATTAACTGACAGATTACAAAAATGTCTTGCTTAAGGGAAGATCTACAGTTAAGTAGAGTCTCATGAATTCAATACCTTCCATTTGTTCCATTGCTGTGTACAGTGAACACACGTCAAGTGTACATAACATAGTCTCATCTCCTTGGAATTCATATTGTTTGTTTAAGAACATCCAAGAGTCTTGCAAAAACCATGTACTGTTTTGTACTACGGGATTGAGTATTTCATCAAAATGCATTGATATTCTAGATGTTAGAACTCAAATGGCAGATAATCCCTGAGGGCAGATATAGCACCAGGAATTAATGACAAAATCTTTATCAAAAGCTATTTGAAATATGTTAATAAAAGACATGTATTTTTTGTTTGTTATTTATACTTGCATTTTTTAGATTATTGTTGTTTTTATATACACTTTTTTAGAAATGTATTTAAGGAAATGATGTCATGATAACTGATAGTATACAAGGGAAGTGGGTTTGTATGTTTGAATGTTCTAAAGAAGTTCTGTAATAAACGGGACGAAAGCGCTAAACTTTACTCTGGCTTTTGTGCTATTTTGCAGTGGTGGATGATATCTGACAACTCTCTAGGCAAAACCCTTTTGCATCCCCCCCCCCCCCCCCTGACAGCCACAGTGACCAGGGACACTTCCCTGTTGGAGTGGGAGGGGGGATTATCAGGGAAGAATGGTCCAAGGCAAATGGTCCTCGACTGAGACCAAATTGCACATAAATGTCCTAGACGTGAGAGCGGTTCTCCTGAGGTTGCAAGCCTTCCACAACTGCCTCCCCCTGTGGACGGTAGCAGTTCATACAGACAGCATATCAGTGTGTGGTACATAAAGAAACAGGGAAACCCATTCATACCCATTGTGCAGGGAGGCCATGAGTGTGTGGGAATGGGTGATGTCTTCAAACTGCTTTCTCCTTGCAATGCACATTCCCAGAGAGACCGACATACTAGAAGGCAGACTCAGCAGGTCCATCCTGAGCCCTCATGAGTGGTCCCTCAATCAGTTAGTAGCAAACCAGATTTTCAGCCGGTAGGGCCAGCCTTGCTGTGATCTTTTCCCTTATCCCCTAGACAAGTGCCGCAGGTATTTTGTTCCGATTCCCCTAAGTCGGGGAGTCCCTGAGGGGTGCTGTAGTTTATGGTTGGCCTTCTGGTCTCATATATGTTAATTTCCAATGCCTTTGATCCCAACAGCTCTGTAGAAAGCCAGCAGATTGAAGAACTCACTAATTCTTATTGCTCCCTTCTGGCCTTTTCAGGTTTGGTTCCCCTTTTTATGGTCTCGCCTGAAATAGCCGCCTTGGATATTGGATCCATGCCAAGATCTGATGTCTCACCCCCATCAGAACATCAACCCTTTAATTAAATGCATGTTTTCTCCACTTCCCATGATCCTCACAAAGTCCAGGCTAGCCTGTCCAGTCCAACGGACTATTCTTGTCTCGGAAACCGTCCACAAAAAAAGGTCTGCAGTAGCAAGTGGAAAAGATTCTCGATTTGGGCTTCCAAATAAAACACTGATCCCTTTTCAGCCTCCATATCAGACATGCTTCTTTTTCTAGCATCACTGTTCCAGGATGGAGCTACTTTATCTACTGTAAAGTTGCAACTGGCAGCAGTTTTGAATTTTCACACTGGAAGAGATTCTGCCTTTTCATCCAAGCTATGTAAAGTTTTTATGAATGGAGTCTTTTTACTTAGGCCACCAGTCAAAGATCCTGGGACCTGACTATTGTCCTCCAAGGTCTCACGAAGAAACCTTTTGAACAGCTGATTCTTGCTATATAAAATTGTCTTGGAAAACAGCCTTTCTTGTGGCGATGATCTCCGCAGAAAGGGTATCTGAACTGCAGGCCTTGTCCTCCAAGTTGCCGTATATTATTTTCCATAAAGATAGGTTATCTTTAAGAATTTAACCCTTCCTTCATGCCTAAAGTAGCTACGGAGACTAATATCAACCAGACTATCCAATTACCAGATCTGTAGTAGTTTACTTCATTTGATCTTCAACCTGTGGGTATCAGATCAGTAACTGATCCGAGTCGGCAACTTCTCAAACATCTGCTCCGAGCCCCCCCTACCCATAATACACCACCACTACCTTCCAACCCTTAGATCTCATTTGCAGTGGCTTCCAATGCATCGTGATTCTTGAGCTCCAGGTTGGGAGTAGGTTTTTTGAAGTATTTCTTAGTGTGTGTGCTGGTAGTGTAGGTTTCCTCCCTCACTGGTGCGTCGAGTGTAGGTACTTTACTTTAGTTTTCAGGTAGTTTTGTACTACTTGGACTTTTCCCCTCCCTGCTTCAGCCTTTTGTGTGCTTGTGGTTCTGAGTGTGTGGCGAGTGGACTGTGTCTTCTAAAAAATCCCTTTATTGTTTCTTGAGATTAGTGTGGCTGATCTCCCTAAACAAGTTTTTAAAAGATGCACCGAGTGTAGCCACAAACTGTCGCCTGCTGAAGGCCACACTCTTTGTGTTCTTTGTTTGGGTGCTGCCCATCTATCGACGGACTGCAATATTTGTGCAGGTTTTAACCCGCAAGCCCTTAAAGGTCATAGGGCTAAACTTATTATGAAGGGCCTGCTCCCTTCTACGGAGTCAGCCGCCTCTACTTCTGCTTTTGTGACCGCCTCTCCTCCTGCTCCCGCCCTTGCTTCTTCTCCCTCCCAGGCTGGGACTCATCCTCCTGCCTTTAAGCCTGTGGAAGGAGAGCATAGAAAGGGTAGAGAGAAAGAGTGAGAGCGTAGGACTGACAAGAGAAAGCGGTCCCCAGACCTTTCGGCTCCGACCGGTCCTCCCACCAAACTTCAGTCTAGGCACCGACCTGACTCCCCTCGGCTCCGATCTACATTTTCTCCGGAGCCCGAGGAGCCTAGGCCACCTTCCAGAGCTTTGGTTCTTCGACCTGCCAGGTCAGAGTCCATGGCTTCATCGCGGTCTACCCACAGTCTCTCAGAAGCTGACATGGATAAAATGATGCAGAGATTTATTCGCACACAAATTCAGATGGGAGTCTTGCCACCCCCCCGCTCCCTCTGGAGGGGGGAGCTTGCTTCCCTTCTTTACACCTATATCTCCTTCTCTGATCTGACCCCCGGTTTCGGAGAACATGGATCCGAGAGTTCCCCTAGTCAGAAGGTCAGCAGCGACAGTACCCGTTACCTCAATGCCAGCAGCTGCTTGGAGCGAGTCTGATCTGACTAGTTCGGATCCGAGTGGCTCTCTGAGCCGGAGCCTGGGTGTCAGATCCAAGGGAGTGGAGCTTTTTCCATTGGCTCCACCTTGTCAGGTCACAGCCACCTCCTCGGAGCTCTGTCTACTTAGGGCCTGGCTCTACTTCCCACGTCGGATCCGGAGAGAGCGGTTCCCTTAATAGTGTCCCAGGAAGCTCTGTCTCTGGTGCTCAATGTCATGGAAATGGCTCTCTCCAGTGGATTGAGGCTCCTGACTATATCTTCGGACTCCGCCCAGACTCCCTCTGCTTTGTGTGTGAATCCCATCATTTTACCACAGGGACAGCCCATGTTTAAGGAGCCCCAGGCGGTTTCCCTTGAGGAACAAGTAGTTTGCGAGCCTTCTCCAGAAAGCCCCACCAGAGAGGTTCTTCGCAAGCATACGTGCAAGAAGAGGCACTTGGGACTCTCTCCGGAGTCCCTCACTAAAGATGCAGATTTGGACGATGGGGAATGTTCCCCCAGTTCACTTCCCGAGGATGTCTCCTTTGGAGACATCGTGGAAATCTTGTGCCAGCAGGGAGGTTGGTCCATCCCCAAAACTATCCTCAGATGAATCGATGTTCCTGGAGGCTTTTGGCATGGGCCCGTCTACTTTCTGGGTGTCCCCTCCCGTGGATCCAGTAGTGGACTTAGTCGCAGATTTGGAAGGAACCGGACACTGTGGAACCAATCCCTAAACGCCTGGACAAAATATTGAGCCCCCCCTGCAGACAGACTGGCTTGGAATAAAGTGTCCCCAGTAGACGCTATGGTGATAGCAACTGCCACCAAGAAGGAACTAGCCCAGGAGAGTTCCTCGTTCCATCCTCCTGACCGTGAGTCTAGGATGATGGATCATCTAGGGTAGCGGGTTTATGCATCAGCAACCTTTTCTATCAGGATGCTGAACTGTCTGCCCCATGTTACTTGACTACAGAGCGACCTGATAAAGGAACTGGCTGAGTCTCCCTCAAAGTCCATGTCGCAGGAGGACAGGGCTATGTTCTCCGCGAGGATGGCTACTTTGACAGTGGTTTCAAATACGTCTATGCGACTCCTCTCACATGCGACCAGAGTGGCTAGGGCAACTGGGTCTGGCGTTTCCATGAGGCGTAACACCTGGCTCAGATTGTGTCTGTTCCCGGAATCCTTCAAGGCGTCTTTTGCGAATGCCCTGTATGACGGCTTTTCCCTCTTTGGTAAGACTGTCCATGACATCTTGGTCCAGAGTGAGAAAGACGGGAAGACACTGTCTGCCATCAGAATCGGCTTCTCGAACCCTCAAAGATCCTTTTCCCAGAATCAGCGAGGGCACAAGAAGATGTTCTGGAAGTGTCATTATTCCTGGGACCCTCAGGGCCCTTCTCCTAGAGGCAGAGCGGGACAGGACAGATGCCGGCCCAGAGGCAGATGGAGGGTCCAAGGAATTTTGGGTCTCGAGAACTGTTCTCGGACAGGCCCGCGCAGCAACTCTGAGGGGTTGCCCGACTGCTGTACTCTGGAGTCAGTCGGGGATCACCTGTCATTGCACCTGGCGACATGGGAGTCCATGTCATCAGACCGTTGGGTGCTTCAGATAATTTCCAGAGGCTATTCAGTCCTGTTTGTGGTTCTCCCTACACCTTACAAACACCTGCCAGACATACCACCCACCAAAGGGAGGCAGTAGAGGTTTCCAAGCTGCTAAAGAAATGAACCATTGAACCCGTCCCCCAGATCAGTCCAGATCGGGCATCTACTCCAGGTTCTTTTTGGTGCTAAAAAAGACGGGGGACTTGAGGCCCATTCTGGACCTGTCTGCTCTGAACCTGTCAGTTGCCAAAGAGAAGTTCCGGATGGTCACCTTACAGTCCATCCTGCCGTACTTGCAAGAGAGTGACTGGATGTGCTCTTTCAACCTCCAGGATGCCCACTATCACATAAAGATGCACGGAAGCTCCAGGAGGTTTCTCTGCTTTGGCTTTGAGCCAATCATTATCAGTTTTGAGCCCTACCCTTTGGTCTCACCACAGCTCCCAGGGTGTTCACCAAAGTGATGGCAGTAGTAGTGGCTCACCTGAGGCTTCAGAGAATTCAGATCTACCCTTACCTGGACGATTGGCTCCTTACTGCTGCCACCAAGCATCTACTTTGTCAGACCAGAGACTATTTCCTGTGTCTTGCACACTATCTAGGGATTACAATCAACACAGCCAAATCTCTTCTGAAACCTCTCCAGGTTATAGAATACATAGGAGCACGGATAGACACGTTACAGACAAAAGTTTTCCTGGCCTCGGAGAGAGTTTGAAATTTAAGGATGCATGTCGCTTTCATTTACTGATCTTATCTTCCCTCAGCAGAGTTGGTTTTAAGGGCCCTAGGTTCTATGGCAGCGATAACAATTCTACCATATGCTCTCTTACATATGGCGAGTACTACAGTGGACTCTAGCGGTGCAGTGGTCTTTGTTGGATCTTCCGTTGTCGCACCCGATACACACAAGCAAAGTCTTTAGAGATCTTGGAAGGATGACCTTTTGTTCCAGCCCCTACCCAGGCCACAATGACTACAGACGCCTCCCAGCTAGGGTGGGGGGGGTATTGTTTGGGAAGGACATTCCAAGGCATGTGGTTCCCGATCGAGACCTTTTTGCATATAAACATTCTGGAGATGAGGGCGGTCCTTTTAGCGTAGCAGGCCCTTAATGCCTTTCTACCTCTGGGAACAATTGCAGTCCATTCAGACAACATGTCTGTGGTCTGGTATATCAACAAACAGGGAGAGACCAGATCTTACCCCCTTTGTCACGAGGCCATGAGAGTTTGGGAATAGGCGATCTCCACCTGTCATTTTCTGGTATCAACACATATTCCGGGGTGGTCTAACATTCTAGCGGAAGACTATTCTGATGCCTTACAAGTGGTCTCTGAATCCTTCAGTAGTGGAACAGATCTTTCTAGAGTGGAGTCAGCCTTGCTGCAATCTCTGCGCATCTCCTTCCAATGCAAAGTGCAGTGAGTTCTCTCTGAAACCCCCACTGGGGGAGTCCCCCAGAGACGCTCTATTCCATGTTTGGCCTCCCTGTCTTCTTTATCCTTGTCCCCTGTACCCCTTATTCTGAAGTTCCTGCAGAAGGCTTGTCGACTGGGGAACAAAGTGATCCTCATTGCCCTTTCTGGCCTCGTCAGATATGGTTTCCCTAAAAGCTAAAAGTTTATGCCTTCCCGCCACTGCCTCTCCTTTCAAAGGTACTCCTAAAAGCCAGACAAGAAAAAACAGAGATGATCTTGATTGCTCCAGACTGGCCACGCCAGCACTGGTACCCTATCTTAATGAACTTGGCTCAAGACCCACCATGGATTTTGCCTCAAATTCCACACCTTCTGACTCAGCAAAACAATCAGATCCTGCACGGTCGGCTCAAAACCCTAAACCTGGCTGCATGGCAGATACATTAGTCAAACAGAAAACACCTCTCTCTAAAGCTGTTATGGATGTCATTTTGGAGGACAGGAGGCCTAGCACCAGGAAAGCTTACTCAGAAAAATGGAAGAGATTCTGTGCCTGGAACCAGGCTCAAGGCCTTGACCCTCTTGTTCCAAACATTCCTCAGATTTTACAATACTTAACTGAGATGCTGGACAGAGGCCTATCCTTCTCATCAATTAAGATCCATGCCTCTGTCATTTCAGCACATTACAACACGGATCCTCCTTTACTCTCTCATCCCTTGCTAAAGCAGTACGTCAGAGGGGCTAAAAACACAAGACCACCCCGGAGAGCACCAACACCAACTTGAGACCTCAATTTCGTTTTGGAAAAACTGACTGTACCACCTTTTGAGCCAGCTGATCTAAACATTTTTTCATGGAAAACAGCTCTGCTCCTGGCAGTAACTTCAGCACGAAGAGTCTCAGAGCTACAGACATTAATGGCAGTGGAACCTTTTATAATTTTTCATCAGGACAGGGTATCTTTAAGGACAAACCCTACCTTTATGCCAAAGGTGGTATCTAGTGTGGCTCTTAACCAAACCATCCATTTGCCAACTTTTTATCCAAACCCCCAGAATAAAGGGGAGAAACTTCTGCATTCTTTGGACATACACAGGCAGCTACGCTTCTACTTGGACAAAACAAAAGCTTTCAGGAAAACTGAGCAACTGTTTGTAGCATATGCTGCAGGATCACAGGGCAAGGCTATCTCAAAGCAGACTATATCCAAATGGATAGGACACTGTATTCGTTACTGCTACACACAGCATGGAAAATCAGTCCCAAATAACATTAGGCCACATTCCACTTCAGCAGCCTTTCTCAGAGGAGTACCTACCAAGGAAATTTTGGAGGCTGCAACTTGGAGTTGAGTGCACACCTTTACCAAGCATTACCACCTGCCTCTTTACTCTAAATCCAGAGCAGGATTTGCCACTGCAGTTCTGCAGGGCCTCATAGCCAGTCCTAACTCTTTATAGACCAGCCACCCAACCTCAGCTTTGGGATTCTACCCAAGTGTAATGACTGCAGTAGAGTAACACGAATGTAGTACAGTTTTGTACCTACCATAAATGTAGATGTTCAAGTGTTCACACTGCTGAAGTCCAGGTTACCCTCCCTCCATCCCCTCTGAACTAGCTAGACTTATCTATACCTTTCTATCCTATACAACCTTTGGGGTGTATTTGCTGGTAACTGAAGGTATTGTTTTTATTGTATATTTTTGATTAGCAGTATGTATTGCCTACCTGTTTGGGGGCACCTGACATCTGGGGCAAGAAAAACTGAAGACAGTGGCGTTGGATGCATCTTATATACCCCTGGCTCACTGACGTCAGGGAAGAAGTGACAGCAACCGATGCCGGACCAAGACTTTGGAATTTGGGCCGACTGCGGGACCGCCTGAGGGCAGTTTAACCCAAGTGTAATGACTGCAGCAGTGTGAACACTCGAACATCTACATATATGGTAGATACAAAACTGTACTTTTCATTCTTCCTCACGTTCCTCCCATCCTAATTGTTCAGAGAGACCTAGAGCTCAGGAATCCATAGATTCGTAGTTGAACTCCAGAATATGGCTATCTATTCTGTTTAACTGTAAAGGATAGGTATTTACCTTTTTGGTAAATTTGTTCACAGGACAGCAAACTCAGTCTGAAGGTTAGACAGGTGTAAGACATTATGGGAGAGGGAGGAGCTTGAGGCTCAGGTCATAGTCTTGTAAAAGCAGCCGAATTGAATCTGATGTCTGATCTTAGACCCCGAAGTGAGGAAGAATGAAATTGGGCAGCACAGATGGCATGTTATGCTAAGTACATAACTTTTAATTTGCCATTGATGCACTATATTGTGACTGGAGTGTTCTCAAATCTCAACAGGTTGATCTTTTGTTGTCTTTCATCCCCAGGCAACTGTTACCCCAGATGCTTCTCTTCTCGGGTGGGGGGTGCATTTCGAGGGAAAGACTGTCGAAAGTGCCTGATCTCATTCAGAGGCAAATCTTCACATCCATGTCTTGGAGATGAGACTGGTCCTCCTAATGATGCAGGCATTTGTCAGTGATGTGGTACGTAAAGAAACAAGGGAAGAACCTGCTGCTGCCCACTCCGTTGAGAGGCCATGAAATTGTGGAGATTATCGATGCCCTCTTTGTGGTGTCTGGTAGCTGTGCACATCCCAGGAAGGTCCAGTATTGTAGCAGACAGTTTGGGCAGAGAAATCCTCCTGCCTCATGAGTAGTTACTAAACTCGAAGATAGTGGGCTTTGGCTTTTAGCTGCTGGAGCTTTCAATGCTGTGACTTTTTTGCATCCCTGTCCAACACCAGATCCAGTAGTTTTTTGCCCTGATCTCTCCAGATAGAGAGTCACTGATCAACACTTTTCTGCATGCTTGGTCCCTGGGTCTCCTATATGATTGCCCACCAGCCCCATTGATGATGGTTTCTCTAGAAGACAGCCTACTGTAGAACAACTGTGATCCTCATTGTCCCTTCCAAGAGAAGCTTGTCTCCTCTTTCATTGATGACTTCTGCTGCAACCACTGTGGGTTCTTGACCCCACTCTGAGTCCGATTTCTCACCCATCATGCTAACGTCTAATCACCAGCCTGAATGCAGGTCTCACACCCATCAGAATGGTTTTGCATGATTGTTGCTGCTATAATTACTAAAGGAAAACAGATTAATGCTTTGTTGGGTTACCTTTTTCTAATATATAAATGTTTTTGCCATATCTCTGTTAGATGTCAGGTAGGAGGGATAAATGTGAGTGCTGTAGGCATGTTCCTTCAACGACTTCCATACCCAGTGTCAATTCTACCTTGGTGTGGAACATTACTACAAGTCCTGCTCCATTTGCCAATCCTTTGTGATCCCATTTGTGTTCACTCAACACCATCTTAAAGACTCAATATCTTAAGTGTTTGGCCCACAACAAGATGATGGATTCTGCCTTCTACGGGCGTACCTCCATCCCACATGAAAAAATTCTCATGAGGCCTAGGCTTGACACTGTCTGCCCAGTCTGATTCTGATCCATTGAAATTACAGAACCCGAAGTATGTCTGACTCTATCTCTGATGCCCTCTAATGCCGCCCTGCTGGAGGGCGGCTTGACATCAGAGGGTCATAAGACTGAAAAGCTGACTTCTACTGAGAAGGGGGAACCACTCCATTCCTCCATTTTGAAGGGGCCAGAAGGCATCCTTCAGATTTTAGTCAGGGAAGAGATTTCCAGAATATTAACTGAGGCATGTCAAGGGTCTTGGCCTCCCTGCTTGGTTCAGATGGACATTACATCAAAGAAAAAGTAACAAAAAGCATGTCTCTCCACTCCCTCTGGAGAGAGAGAGTGTATAAACTTCACTCAGGGATTTGCTGTAGGCTATTCTGACTCTGAAACCACCTTCTTTGTGTGCTTCCCCTCCACTCCTCAGAAAATTGCTTTGATTCCTCTTTCTCTGAAGAGGAAGATGCCCTTGACTCTGACCATTCTCTGACTTGCGCCTCTCAGATGCATTCTTCTGGTCATGTCCCTTCAGATTATGAAGAGTTCATCTCTTCTGACTTCCAGGGGAAGAGGTTTATTTTGGGCAGACTATTTTAAATATGTTGAAACATTTTGAACTGGAGTTTAGGTAGATTTCAGAGGTCCAGAAGAGGTCCTGTAATCTTTTAGAAGTGGGCACTCATGACCCTCCATCCCTCCCGTCCTGCAGGCTTTTTTGGATGCCTTCCAGTGTACCTCTATAGCTCCTGATTTGCAGCTCCCTGCTCCCAAAAGGCCAGACAGGTTTTACACAGTTCCAGATGAATGTAAATTCCTGAACAAGAACCCTTTGGTAGACCCATCTGCAGTGGCTCTCTCCTCAAACAAACCAAAATTGCTTCACAGTGCCAATGCCCTCCCTTCAGCAAGGGCAGAAGGGCCATGGATAGGTGAGGAAAGAATGTCTATACGTCCTGTACTCTGGTTTTCAGGGCTAACTACCAGACATAGATGACCAAATATCGGCTGTCCATCCTCAACACTTTCTTGTTTTGACTCTGAGCCCTGGGAAGCTAACATTATCTAATTCAAATTTTGTTGCTGGTTAGTCGGGTCATTCAGGTGGCCAGGCACAGTATAAAATGTAGTTAGGATGTTGTGGAAGCCTCTTCCTGAGCAGCTGCCTCTGTTGCTTTCATCCACAGGTATATGTGGTTGTGCATTCAGCCTCTGTCGGAGAATTTCCATGCCAATCTCATTGATTCAACCTTCCACTGTTGCAGTATTCTATATCTTAGGGATCTCCTGCCAAGGATAGTCCAACATCTGCCCAGTATACCAGAACCTTTAGATCGTGTAAGCAATATAAGTCACACACATGTTCCCTGGACAGGATGTAGGGCATGGAGGTGACGTACGGACCCAGTTACCCAGAACTACTTTGCTGCCAGTCTGAACGGCCTTTTCTGGGCTGATACCTAGCCATTAGAAGTGCCTTATTAGGGTCTTTTTTTCTTATTTATTGGTTACCATGGATCTCATGTCATCCAAGAAGGAAAAATGTTGGCATGGGAGGCAGATTTCCCATAAGGATCATCACAGAGTCTCTCTTTTGTAGTATTTCTAAGGAGTTTGTGCCTAAGACACTTGGAAGCTGGTTGTCTTTCCTGGCCATTTATCTTGAGAAACAGCAGCTTAAACAGATGGCCCAGGGTAGCATTGGAATCCATTAACCCCTGAGGGTACTACCAGTAGGCAACAAGAAGGCTAAGAAATCTCATATGGAATCTTTTGCTGACCATCAGGAAGTGGGTGATAGCTTTGTAGGTCATCTGATCTTGAGACTGGATTTCTCTGCCACTACCTTGTCAGAGGCCAACAAGGATCCTTCCTTTTGCACATTTTCTGTGGCTTTGCAGGCGTGTGTTTCAGATGTCGAGGGGGAATCAGGGTTTATCATCTCTGAGGATCCTAGAGGGATTCTGCAGATACTGGTCAATGAAGAGGACCCAGGTAGTCTCATTGAATCTCACCAGAGGTCAGAACCTCCAGTGTTAGGGCTGACGTCCCTACCAGGAAATAGCAGAAGACCAAGTATTATTCTGTTCTTAAGGACTCTGATGGAATGGCAGGTGCTGACTCTTGGCCTGTTTAATGCCTTAATGGCTCTGAAGCATCCCTAAGGGGTTTTTGTACCTACTCCCACTCATCTTCTGCTCGTTCTAAAAGGGCTAGGGAAGCTGATTCTTTATATGAGGATTTGGAGTCTGATTATGGGTGTTAGGCTTATTCTTTTGGGATGTCTTCTCCCTTGGTTTATGGCTGATGATGAGGAATCCGTTAGCCCTGAGTCTCCTTTGGAGGATATGTCTTTTGGGGACACATCTTTTGGGGGACACAGTAGCCAGGATGATCGAGTACTTTAAGTGGGATTCTTCTCAGGTGTCTGATATCCAGAAGTGGTATTACGAGTTGCTTCAGGTTGACATGTCTGAGCCTTCTGCAGTACCTCCTGTGTTGGCACCTTTATAGCTGCCTCAAAGACTCTTGATTCTCATTTTCCTGAAGTGCATCTATGATGCTGCTGATCCGTCTTCTAGAGCTGCTGCATTTGGGTCTCTCATGAAGTGTTTATTCTTGGCTTTGTGTGCAGTCATTACCTGAGGACATTAAGGCCAGGCTGGTGGATGCTTCTTTGGATAATAAAAATCTCTTTTGCACTGCTGCTGCTGAAACGTTTCTCTTCAGGAGAAAAGTAAAGCTTTGCAGGACCTTAAATATATTTTTGTCCCCCATCCCTAAGTTCCCGAGGAACTGTCCTACTAGGTCCGCTTTTATTCGCAGACAGTATCTTCAGGCCACTAAAGGTAGGAAGGGTGGTAGGCAAGCTCCTCCTCCGAAGTCTTGTCAGGCTCCTGTTGCTCAGAATCCTTCTGTTTCTGACAAGCTTGCCTCTCTTTGACATTCTGCCCTGCTAAACTGTGGCCAAGTTCCTTTGTCTGTCCAGGTCTCCCTCTGACTTCCAAACTGGCAATTCTTCACCTCAGATTTTTGGTTTCTGTCAATCATCCGTCAGGGTTACTTCATGGTGTGGAAGTCTGTCCCTCCTTTTTCAGGGATTCCTCAACCTCATTGAGAGCAGCTTCCTCATGTCTTAGAGATTCTTGGGTCACTGTTGGATCAGGGTACTGTACAGGCTGTCCATCTTTTCCAAGTAGGAAAGGGGTTCTACAACAGAATGTTCCTGGTTCCTTAAAAAGATGGCATGTGGGAGGCCTATTCTAAATCTCTCCTTGCTCAACGCCTTTCTCAAGGTTTTCCTTTTGGGTGCTTTTTCTTCAAACCCTGTTTCCTCTGTTGCTGCCCCAGGTTTTTCTGGTGTCTTTTGATCTGAAGGTTGCTTACCTTCATATTCCTATTCACCCTCTTTACAGGACGTTTTTGCATTTCTCTATTTCTTCCTCTCATTTTCAGTTCTTTGCTTTGCCCTTTTTGCCTCTGTACTGCCCCAAGTGTATTCACAGAATGCTTAGCTCCTGTGATTGCTTTTGCAGGCGTAAACACATGTAGATTTTTCCTTATTAAGATGACCTGTTGATTCAAGCACCTTTTCCCATTTACCTGTTACAGGCTGTGGAGTTCATCTCTCTCCTTCAAAGTCTGGGGTTCACTATCAACTTTCAAAAGTCTGTTCTGACTCCACGGGATCATGTGTATCTGAGCTGCAGGATTCAGACAGTGAAAATGTTGGCCTGTCTTCATCTTCAAAGGCATTGTCCTTGACATCTTTCTTTGTCTCTTCCTTCTCTGCCTGCCATTCCAGCCAGGGCGTTTCTTCTGGCCCTAGGATTCAGGGCTTCTTCTATTCCAATGTTCCCTCTTGCCAGACTGCATATGCGGAAGTTTCATTGGTATCTTAAGTCAGTTTGTTTTCAGCCTTGCCATTCTCTGGATTTTAGAGTACCTCTCTTTCCTTGTTTCAAGTTGAGTGGTGGGCTCAGCAGCTTATTCTCACCCTCATGCCTGGCCTTTCAGCCTATGGTGTCTTCTCAAGAACTGTACACTGACACTTCAGGTATGGGTTGGGGGGCTTCCTTCGGTCACCTGAAAGTTCGGGGTCTCTGCCCCCCCCCCCTCCCCATCATAAGTCAGACCATATCAAAATCAAGTAGATTAGAGCTCTGATTCGGTCCCTCCAGGTCCCCTGAAGGTTTACACATACAAAACCACTGTGGTATGTTAAGGGAGGGAGCACAGCCGGCACAGTCTTAACTTCTTTGCAAGCTGGCTGTTCAGACCTGGGAAATGGCTATCGGTTATCAGCCAACTCTTCAGGAAGTGTATATTCCTTCAGACCAAATCTAGTGGCAGATTCTTTGAGAAGGTCCAAAACACAGGCTTAGGAATGGATGCTTCACAGAGACATGTTTCTGAAGGTAGTCCATTGGTGGGTATTCCTCAGGTAGATCTTTTTGCCTCTCCTCTGAACAGGAAGCTCCCTCCTTTCTGTTCTAGAGTGCCATGCTATCTGGCATGGAAGACGGATGCCCTTTCTTTTCCTTGGAAGGGGATGTTTCTCTTTGCCTTCTCTCCTCTTCCCCTACTTCTGAGTACTGCAGAAGATTCATCTAGACCCCACGAAAATCTTGCTAGTGACTCCTTTTTGGCCAAAACAGCACTGGTTCCCCTTCTTATTGCATCCGGCCAGGGGCACGCATCAGAAATTTCCTCACTGGTTGGATCTCTTGACTCATACAATTCTCACTTGTCAACTCTTCATCTGACACTGTTGGCGATAATTTTTTTATCCTTTTCAGTTACCTCTTTTTTTGAGGATGTGCCCTGGGTTCTACAAGAGGCAGGAAAAACCCACAACCAGGAAGTGTTGCATGTCCAAGTGGAAAAGGTTTTCTGTCTGGTGGCATGCTAATAACCAGAACCCATATTTTAGTGAAGGTCCCTCTGGTTCTCTCCTATTTGTGTGAGTTGCTCCAGTCTAACTTGGCCTTTTTTTCTGTATAAGCCCATTTATCAATTATTTCTGCCCGTCTACCCTTGAATCCTCCTTTGGCTTCTCATTTTGAGGTCAGTTTCTTAAAGGCATCCTACATCTTAAGTCTCCAAGGAAGACTTCCTCCTCTTCCTTCGGACCTTAATTTTGGTTTGGAAAAATTGACTCAGGCTCCTTTTGAGCCTGCGGTTTGTTTCTCTGCAATACTATACGTGGAAGACTGCCTTGTTGCTTGCTCTTACTTCTGTTTGGAGCGTTTTTAAGCTTCTGACCCTTATGTCCATTCCTCTGCTTTTAGTTTTTCCCAAAGACAGGGTGTCTCTTTGCACTAATCCTCTTCTATGCCCATGGTTGGCTTTAAAGCAGGCAGTATAACTCCCTTCTTTTTTTCCTTCTCCAGAACCTGCTGGTGAGAGGGTTGTGCATATCTTTGATTTGCACAGACAACTCTGGTGCTATTTGGATAAAACTAAGACCATTTCTAAGTTTGACCTGCCTTTTTTCCTTTCATTATAAGACATTGGGTTTGACTGTCTTTAAGCAAACCACCTCCTCCTGGACATCCAAGGCCATTTCTTTTTGTTCTTTTCATAGCAAGTATTTGTCGTCTTCAGCTACAACTCATTCCACTAGGGTTGTTTCCTTTTTTGATGCCTTCTTCAAGGGTTTGAACACCAATTCCATCCCTGAAGCTGCTGCTTGGTCTTCAGTGCATACCTTTATTAAGCATTGTACATTGGATATGGTTTCTGGGACCAGAGCAGGTTTTGCTAGGGCCATCCTGCATGAGTTTATTGAGGGCTCTTCCCAGCCTTCTGCCTCCCACTTCTGCCTCCCACTTCTTTTCTTGAGTTTTTGTACTATTCCCTAAGATACAGAATGCAGCAACAGTGATATAGGACATAGTACAGCTGTTGCAGTATTTGGTCCCTCTCTCCATTCACCTTTTCTTTGGGGTTTTGATTTCATTACCCTCCTAGCTGAGGGTCCCAGTTTTCCATCTACATTTTCTCCCTCTGGATGTGCACTGCCTTCTTTGTCCTGTAGAGACTGTTCTTTGCTGGGGCAGTTCATTTCTGGGTATCTGTGTCCGTGCGTCACCTGTATGCCTTACTTTCCTGTATGGGGATCTAAAGGCTTTGGTATGGTGGCTGGATGTTGGGCTATCCTTGGCAGGAGATCACTAAGGTACAGAATACTGCAACAGTGAAGAGAAGGAAACTTCTGATGTTATGCAATCCTATCTCGCCTACATTCTTGACTGATGGGCTCTCGGCTCCGATTCGGCCGATACAAAAGCACAAAGCGTCTCATTTTCTGGGCCAACCCCTTATCCCAGGATGCACCACGTCCAAACCCCCAGATCTCGTTTGCCACTTCTGAAGTAACGACGTGGTCTCGACTTGGCTGTGGCTAAGTACCCTTCCTTTTTTGGCCTTTTTGGGTAGTTTTTGCTCTTAGCTTAAAAATTTTATAACCAAACGGCTATTTTAATAGCTATCGTCTTCTGTACTACTCTTGTGTTTGGCTGTGTCTGTTTTTTGGTGGTTGTGTAATTCCTTCTGTTTGGCGGGGTAGGCCCGGTTAAGTTAGAGGGCCTTTGCCCTATTACTTGTCGAGCGTTTCAGTTAGAGCTCTTCCCTCCCTTCCCTCTTTGTGTTTCGAGTGCTTTGTGGGTCATGTCTGGCAAAGAAAAAGAGCATAAGCCGTCGGGCTTTAAAAAATGTTCGAAATGTGGCTACAAAATGTCATTAACAGATGGCCATGCCGTCTGTTTTTATTGCTTAGGGGCTAAGCACTTGCAAGAATATTGCAGTGTTTGCCATGCCTTCTCCTCTCGTGTACTACAGGAGAGGAAAAATAAGTTAATCCTGAAAGGGTTAATAAAACCAGCCTTTAAGGAAGCTATATCTTCTTCTCCCTCTTCGAAATCGAAGAAAAAGAAGTCTTCGGCTCCGACAAGCCCGTCGGAGCCGCCTGAAAAAAAGAACTAAAATTTTGTCCTCTTCCTCGGCTCCACTGGTCTCGGAGCCGCAGGATAGAGGATCTATCTCTGGGTCTTCTTCCTCGGCTCCATTGGTCTCGGAGCCGCAGGGCAGAAGATCTAAGTCTCGGTCTCCTTCCTCGGCTCCATTGGTCTCGGAGCTGCAGGATAGAGAATTTGAATCTGGGTCTTCCTCTGCTCCATTGGTCTCGGAGCCGCAGGTGAGTGTTTCGGCTCCAGGGTCGGTTTTGTCTGCTCCTGAACCGTCTGCGCCAAAGGGAGTCTCTGTTATAGTCAAGTCCTCCTCAGCTCTGATCCTTCTGGAGCCGATTAGGAGTCGACATTCTAGCATTGTCTCGGAGCCGGTAGGAAGAGTTTCTCGGCCCCCATCTGTTTCCTCCAGGTCCTCCAGGCTTTCAGATTCGGATTTAGATAGGGTGGTCCAGAGGCTCCTCCAGTCACCTGTCTTATCTAAATTATTTTCAGCTCCAGCCCAGCGGCCATAGCCAGCCATTTCGATTCCGTTTCTTCCTCCTCTGACAACCTTGTTGTCATCGGAGACGGAGTTTGCAGAGTCGGGTGAGGTCCCTGAGTCGGTTCCGAGACCCACTGTTAGTCCGTCGGCACTGTCTTCAGCTCCAACCTTTTCTGTTCCTTCCAGGGGTTTTGGTTCGCGGCCGAGCCTGAGGGGGATTTGTCGGGGCTTCTGGTTTCGGCCCCGAGTCTCCCACTTGGCGCCTCGGCTAGGGGGACCCTGACATCGGTCATGGTCTCGCAGGCGGGTCTTTCTGGTGGACCCGCCTTCGAGGGTATGAGGAGTACGCTAGACAAGTCTCTAGTGACTTCACAGGAATCTGCGACTCCTTCCCTAGACACGGCGACTAGAGCTTCCGGTGCCCCCCTGTCTTCGGACAGCGCGGCTCCGAGGCCTGAGGATTCCTCCACGTGTGGTTCCCCTTTTTCCGAGGAGCCTTCAGAGTCTTTGCCTGAAGAGCCCCCCAGGAAAAAGTTGTGCAAGAGGAAGCACATAGACTCCCCAGATGAGTCTGTCACCTCGGACACTGACCTTGATGTTGCGGAAGGGTCCCCGAAGTCGTCCTCTGACGATGTCTCGTTCTTCGATGTCCTGGAGATCTTGAGACAGAGGGGCGACTGGCCATCCAAAACCCCTTCCGTGGAGGAGTCCCTCTTCCTCAAGGCCTTCGGAGCCCAACCCTCCGCCTCCTGGGTGTCTCCACCCTTCGATGAATTACTGGACCTTAGTTGTCGAAGGGTGTGGGAGCACCCTGATTCTGTGGAGCCATTTTCTTCTCGCCCCAACAAATTTTTATCCGCACCCCCTGACAAGGAATTTCTCACCAAGGGAGTTCCAGTGGATGCTATGGTGGTGGCGTCTGCCACCCAGCAGGATGTGGCAGAGGCATCTACGTCTATCCATCCTCCTAACAAGGAGTCCAGGAGCATGGATAGGTACGGGAAGCGTACCCTGACTTCAGCGACCTTTACCCTGCGGTCGCTGAATTATTTGTGTCATTTTACGAGGCTCCAAAGGGATCTCATAAAGGAGTTAGGAGATATCCTGTCGGGTAATGTGCCTGAGGTGTTGACGCAGTCTGTCAACGCCCAGCTGTCTACCCTTTCGTCGATTGTTAACTCGTCCATGAGGCTCATATCGTATGCAGCTGAAGGGGCGAGTAGGGCAGCGGGTTCGGGCGTAGCTCTTAGGAGGCAAGCCTGGATGTGCTTGTGTCACTTTGCAGAGGCTTTCAAGTCTTTTTCACAGACGCCCCATTCAACGGGTCCTCTCTCTTTGGACCCAAGGTGAAAGACACACTCACTAGATGCGAGCAGGAGGGTAAGATTTTGTCTGCTGTTGGGGCCCGTTTTTCGCTCCCTTCGAGACCTTATCCCAAGGCTCAGAGGGGAGGAAAGATGTGGTTCAGAAAATCCCAAAAGTCTTTCCCTGCCCATCAGAGTGACCCCCCTTCCAAAGGCAGAGGAGGGGAGGAATTATTCTGGAAGACGTCGTCCTAGAGGCGGCGGAGGCCCCTGCAACACAGGAGACCGCGAATCCTTTCGTGGATCCTCCTTCCAGCGTTCCTGAGGGACTGCCCGACTGTGCGTCTCCGGAGCCAGTCGGGGGTCGATTTTCAGAGCATCCAAGGGCCTGGGGTTCCATCACCCAGGATCAGTGGGTGCTTCGTATCATCGCCGGAGGTTACACCATCCCTTTTATCCACCCCCCACCACTGTCAAGGAAAATCCCGGACGTGCCACCCAGTCAACGGGATCAAGCAGCTGTAGAGGTCGCAAAGCTGCTCGAAAAGGTAGTCATCCAGCCAGTCCCCGCAGACCAGACTGGATTAGGAACTTACTCAAGGTTATTTTTGGTGCCTAAAAGAACAGGGGACTTGAGACCCATCCTGGACCTCAGCCGCTTAAACCGCTTCGTAAAAAAGTCCAAGTTCCGGATGGTCACGTTACAATCCATTTTTCCATTGCTGGAGAAAGGAGTATGGATGTGCTCCATCGACCTCAAGGACGCTTACTATCACACCAAGATAAACAGAGCGTCCACGGTCCATTTACGCTTCCGCCTAGGAGCCAGTCACTTCCAGTTCTGGGCCCTGCCCTTTGGTCCCACCACAGCCCCCAGGGTGTTTACTAAATATCTGGCAGTGGTGATGGCTCACCTGAGACGTCTGGGATTCCAGGTGTTTCCGTATCTAGACTGGCTCCTCTCCTCCCCCACCAGGCAACTTCTCACTCTAGCCGTGAGTGCTACCATCGAGTTTGGTCATCTTGTAGGGATTACATTCAACTGGGAAAAGTCTGTATTGCTGCCATCACAGCGTGTTGCCTTTATAGGTGCAGAGCTGGACTCTGTAGAGATGCGAGCATTTCTGCCAACAGAGAGGATAAAGATATTACAGGACCAAGTACTAGCCTTACTACCCCGACGGAAAGCCCCAGCCAGGATGATTCTTCAGCTTTTGGGATTGATGACCGCCTCCATTCTTCTGGTCCCTCTGGAAAGATTGGCAAGATTGCATATGTGAATTCTCCAATGGCTCCTGTCGACCCAGTGGTCATACCAAGATCTGCCACTGTCCCACCCGATTCTCATTACGGAATCGTGCCGGCGGGATCTTCGTTGGTGGCTCCTCTCCTCCAACCTGAACCAAGGGAGATCATTCTGTCCTCCCCCTCCCATTGCCACAGTGACCACGGACGCCTCCCAGATAGGGTGGGGGGAGGCATTATCTGGGCAGGACGGACCAAGGCACATGGCAGGACCACAAAACCCACTTGTACATCAATGTGCTGGAAATGAGGGCAGTGCTTCTAGCGTTGCAGGCACTGCACAGCTCTCTTCCCAAGGGTACCATCGCAATATTCTCAGACAGTATGGCAGTGGTATGGTACCTAAACAAGCAGGGAGGAACCAGGTCTTACCCCCTTTGCAGAGAAGCTATGAGAGTGTGGAATTGGGCGATCGCTTCCCAGAGGTTTCTTGTGGCAGCGCACATTCCGGGGAAGTCCAATGTGATAGCAGACAGGCTGAGCAGAGTTATTCTGATACCTCACGAGTGGTCCCTGAACAACCAAGTAGCGGCTCGGATCTTCTACAAGTGGGGGTTTCCCTGCTGCGACCTTTTCGCCAGCCCCTGGAATACAAAGTGCAGCAATTTCTTCTCCCTGATTCCTCCTCAGGGCGAGTCACCCAGGGATGCTCTAATCCACAATTGGCCCTCCGGTCTGCTCTACGCCTTCCCTCTGGTCCCTCTACTGCCAAAGGTGATTCAGAAGGCGATCTGCTTGGGAAGCAGCATGATTTTGATCGCCCCACACTGGCCCCGCCAAGTTTGGTTTCCCTTCCTTCGGAAGTATGCAGTGGAGGGTCCTTGGATTCTGGATCCAGTTCCAGACCTCCTGACTCTGCAGTCGGGTCAGGTCCATCCTTCACTGCGGACTCTCAAGCTCGCGGCTTGGCTGCTCCACTTCCGACCTTAGTCAGACAGCATATCCTTTCGCCTGAGGTGGTCCGGATTCTGTCTTCCTCCCACAGGGCTTCCACTAAGGAGTTATATTCTAATAAATGGAAAATGTTTGCCATTTGGGCCCAACGGCACAACCTCGACCCACTGACAGCCCCGGTGTCGGCAGTATTAGATTTTCTGGCAACTCTTTTTGAACAGGGTTCTGCTGTCTCCACGCTTAAAGTCCAATTGGCAGCGATTTCTAACTATCTTGTTGTCTTTGAGCCCTCGCTCATGAGTCATAAGTTGTGCAAGGCCTTCCTCAAGGGAGCTTGGTTGCTTCACCCCCGGTGTCACAACCTGTATTACCATGGGATCTGAATGTGGTTCTGGGAGCCTTGACGTCTCATCCCTTCGAGCCGGCGGCCACTTGTGATCAAAAATTCTTATCCTGGAGGACCGCCTTCTTGGTAGCTATTACTTCAGCCAGAAGGGTTTCAAAGATTCAGGCCCTTTCTGTCAAAGCTCCTTATCTAATCTTTCATAAGGATAGAGTTTCTCTACGGTTAAATCCGTCATTTCTTCCCAAGGTTTCTTCTGCTCTTTGTCTGCAACAATCTATAGAGCTACCAGTTTTCTTTCCAAAATTCTCCAACAAGGCAGAATACAGACTTCATCAGTTGGATGTTCATAGACAGCTGAGATTCTATTTAGACAGGACATGGCAGCACAGGAAGTCAGACCAGTTGTTTGTGGCCTTTGCGGATAACAGGATTGGCAAAGCAGTAACCAAGTCCACTATTGCTAGGTGGATCAGGGATTGTGTTTTCATTTATTTATGCATCAACAGGGAGGGACCTTCCATTTCCAGTTAGAGCTCATTCTACTAGGGCTATGGCAACCTCTGTGGCCTTTCACGCCAGACTATCTGTGGATGAGATATGTGCAGCCACCACTTGGGCTTCTCCACATACCTTTATTTCTCATTACAAACTGGATGTGGCGTCCAGGGGTCGGGCGTCCTTTTGTTCCACAGTGCTTAGGAGTGTCTTCCAGTGAGCCTCCCAGGATCTAGGTGCTAGGGACGCTGTCCCATCAGTCAAGAATGTAGGCAAGAAAAGATCGCATTACATCTTTTAGTTATGTACTTACCATAACAATAGATGTATGTGGTCCATCTCGCCTACATTCTTACATACCCGCCCTCCTTCCTCCTACCTGTTGGATCTGGAGGAAACACTGTTGTTGTTGTTCCCAGGAAAGTATTATTTTTTCTCTCCATTCCAAGTGTCTTCTTGTTGGATTGGTATATGTGCATGAGTGATTGTGGGGCAAACAAGATCTGGGGGTTTGGGTGTGGTGCATCCTGGGATAAGGGGTTGGCCCAGCCAATGAGAGGCTTCGTGCTTTTGTATTGGCTGAGTCGGAGCCGATTTTTGGCTCCGAGCCCATCAGTCAAGAATGTAGGCGAGATGGATCACATACATCTATTGTTATGGTAAGTACATAACTATAGTTATAAGATTTTACACAACTGTACTTTCTGCCTGCAGGCAGCAAACTTATTTGAAGCCTTACAGGAACAAGGTAAAAACTATGGAAGACTACAGACATGTTCTGCTTACCTCAGTACCCAGATACCAGAACTACCCTGACAAGCCAACTTCTTTTGTTAGAAGACAATCCAGACCACTTCAAAAATGCAGGAAGGTGCCCTGGAAGAAATTTCCAGAGAAACCTCTTGGGGACTGTTGATGTGGGAGGCATACCTTCTCAGAGAATTCACTGTAACTATCTTCAAAGCACTCCCCCAAGACTAACTTGGCCCATTTTAAATTGGGAAAAGATTACCACAGACCAGTGAATGCTTTCTGTCATAAAAAAGTGTTAAAATGGTTATGCCAAGTCTTTGAAGGAACTCCCTCCCTTGAACGGGTATACTTTCTCCTCCCTATAATTAACTGTAGATTATTTTGTCTATCCTCCAGGAACTACAAGCCTAAGGCAAAATAGAACAAGTGTTTGCCAGATTATGTAGGAAGGGGTTTTACTCCATACTGTTTTAGTCCCAAGAAGAGGGACAGTGGAGACCAGTACTGGATCTGTTCTTGCTAAACACCTTATTAAAGCTGACAGTTTTCAAAATGTTCTCCCTACAGACCCTGTTGCCTTTTATTTTTCCACAGGCACACCTGTGCTCTTGCATCTAAAGGATGCCTATCTGCATGTTTCCATTCACCCTCTTAGAGGAAGTTCCTCAGGTTCTGTACTTTTTCATTTCACGTCCAGTTTACTGCATTGCCTTCTGGGCTTTCCATAGCTCCAGGAGAATTCGCAAAGTGTCTAGCACCAGTTATAGCCTACTGCCAAACTGGGGGGAATTCATATTTCCTCTTAGGCAATCTGCTCATCCAAGCTACCTAGTCGCAGACCTAACTGCAACATCTTTAGTTCACTCTCAACCTACTCTTGCAGTTGGGGGTTCTCTGTCAGGTACAAAAAGTCTTCTCTCTAGTCCCCCCGCAAGACCTAGTATTCCTGTGCTGCAGATTACACACCAAGAAGATGCAGGCTTACCTGCCTCAGGAGAAAGTGCAAAGTGTTTTCCTTCCAGTCCATCTCCCGCCACGACACATGCTCAGCCAGGCAGCTTGTAAGGGCCATGAGTTTCATGGCAGCAACCATGCAGTACTCCCTCTAGCCAGGATGCATGAGAGGAAAATTCAATGATACCTGAAAAGAATGTGGTCCCAACACACACTCATACTGTAGACAAGGAGCTCTCCCTCATAACTTGTCTCAAAAGGAGATCTCATGCTGGGTAGTCAGGGTGAATCTCAATCCAAGACTTCCCTTCACCCAAAGACTCCATCACAAGAGATGTGCACAGACTCCTCGTTTGAGGGCTGGGTGGCCTGGACAGGCATCCACATAGTCCAGGGCAGGTGACATCACAAATTCAAGAAGGAGCACATCAACTTGAAAGAGATGAAATCCCTCATCAAAGCACTTAGGTTTTATTGCACATTTGGAAATTAGGCCCTCTTCAAGTATTCAAAGACAACACCACTGGTACATAAACAAGAAAGGAGGGACCAAATTATATTAATTGTGCAGAGTAGCTCAGATTGCGTGGGGCCTAGTTACTCAGAGAAAGATGTCCCTACTCGCTGTGTACATCCCATCACAGGACAGCATTCTAACTGGCTCACTAAGCAGGTCCATTGTGGAACCTAATGAATGGACCCTTAAACAGGCAGTTTTTTTCAGGGCATTCTACACGAAGTAAGGCTCACCTCAGATAGATTTGTTTGTCTCCGAGAGCAACAGGCAGCTTTCCCTATTTTGCACCAGGCCTCCTTGTCCCTCATCCTGGAAGTAGATGCATTCTCCTTTCAGTGGGCAGAGAAGTTTCTTTACACTTTTCCCTCACTCCCATTAATTCTGAAAGTACCACTAAAGGTCCAGGAAGGAAAGACAAGAATCTTACTGATGACTTCCTTTTTGCCAACATTTGTTCCCCGTTCTCTTTCATCTACCAGGGGCAGTTACCATAAACTATCATACAAGGTGGATCTTGCACAGCAGAAGGGATCACTACTTCATATGAACCCATTATCCATAAACATAAGCCTATGGATGATAGGGTTCTGATCTCTTCCAAGACCAATTTTCAGAGGACATTCTGCAGGCTCTCCAAGAAGCACGGAGACCCACCACCTGAAAATCCTCTCTAGTCAAATGGAAGATATTTTCCTTCTGATGTCATAACGACCCCACAAAATAATAGGTTCCTCTTATCCTAAACTACTTGTGTGAACTCATGAATACAGGTCTGGCATACTTCTCCATCCAAGCCCACCTGTTATGTTCAGACCTGAAGTCAGATAATTGCTAAAAGGGGCACTGCACCTAAGACCATTAAGGAAGCCTGTAACTCCTCCTTGGGACCTCAGCTTTGTACTAGAAGAGCTCACTCTCCCACCATTTGAACCAGCAACTTCAGCAAATCTCAAGTTCTGCACTTGGGAAAGTTATCTTGCTACTTGCCCTCACTTTTTCTAGGAGAGCCTCGGAACTTCAGGCATTCATAGAAATTCCACCCTTCCTTATTTTTCACAAGGACAGAGTGTCCCTGAGGGATAGCCCCACCTTCATGCCTAAGGTGGTGAATGAGATGTACTTCAACCAAGCCAAAAAACTGCCTACTTTATTTTGCAACCCACAGGACAGGGGAAGACACTCCTGCATTCCCTAGATGTCTGCTGACAGCTGATATTTTATTTGGATAAAATTTTATCTGTTCGTAAGTCGGACTGTTTGTCTCATTCATGGACTCCAGACTGGACCAGCTGGTATCTAAACTGTTGTAAGCTGGATCACAGAGTCCATCTCCTTTTGTTACTCACAAAATAAATTCTTGTCCACCTGCCCTCGAGCTCACTCTACCAAGGCAGTGGTATTGTCAAGGGCCTTCTACAAACTGGTTGATGCCAGGACGGTCCTGGAAAATGCCACCTGGTTTTTTGTACTCACTTCACTAAACATTGCAGAATTGATGCCTTTGTAATATCTACAGCTACATTCACTAGGTCATTTCTTTCTGGAATCTTGGATATTTCTTCTGTCCATTAACCATCTTCCCTTCTGTTCCCTTAAGCTACGAGAATCGTTTATCTGTTTGGAAGACTAACAGTGATGTCAGTCAGAACATATTAGAGTTGTCTAAGACCTTGCCATAAGACTAGCTGTCTTATTGATCATTGTTGCAGTATTTCATCCCACCCTCCTTCCCCCTTTGAATACCATCTGTTTCTCTTTTACTGCACTGTATGCAGGACTCGAGGACCAATGGGGCTCCTGTTACTACCTGCCTGGCCCCTCCTAGCTGACCATTCTCTCTGAGGTCTTCAGGTTGCTGGTTTGGAGATAGTTTGACAATCCATGGTTAGTCCACCTGTATACCCCTATGCTTGTAAGCAGAGGTCCTACATTACCTGTACAGTACAGGAAAAGTTAAGCTTAGGTTATCACTGCTGATGTTTGGCCAGGATACCAATTTGTTTAGAATATTGCAACAGTGATCAGTAGGACATCTGCTGTTATGGTAAGTTCTTACACGCCTCCAGTTCTGATGATGACCAGAGATTGCAAGCATTCGGAAAGGGTTATTCACGTACTATGGAAACTTTCCACTTGGAAAGTGCAAGTGAGCAAGTGGAATTTCATTTGAATCTTCTTCAAAGGCCTTGACCCTTTTTATGCACATTGGATGCAATTGTGAAATTTCCAGCGGATATTTTTCACTCTGGTCTAAGTTACTCAACTATTAAAGTTCATTTGGCTACAGTTTCCAAAATTCACATTGGAATGGACAACCCCACCAGTTGCAGCTCTGAAGCGTTCCTGAAGTGTACCATTCAACTCAGACCTCCAGTATGGAATCCATTCTTCTCTCCTTGGGTCTCACTTTATTATGCAAGTTCTCACCAGGCCACCCTTTGAACCTGCTGCTACAGTTTTTCTTAAAATATTGCCATGGAAAACTCTTCTTAGTGGCCATTACTTCAATGAGAAGATCTTTACATCTTCAAGCTTTTTCTTATGTTCCCACTTATCTGGCCGTCCATGAGGATAGGGTTACCCTTAGGACGAGCCCTTCTTTTCTTCATAAGGTGGCTTTGGAATCAAATTTAAATGCATCACTATTTTTCCTAGTTTTTCCTTCCCAACTTCAGTAAGAAAGGATAGTATTTATTTTTTTTCCAGGTATTCATCAGTTGAGATTTTGTTTGAATAGAAGTAAGAACCTCAGGAAGTCTGAGAAACTTTTTGTATAATTTTCCAAATCTTGACATGGTAAACCTCTCTCAAAAGTGACCCTATCCAGATGGCTCTCCTGACCACACTCCTTTACCTATTCCTTTAAAGGCATTCCATTACCTAGCAAACCTAAAGCTCATTCTGCTAGGGCAGTTGCCACGTGTGTGTTTTTTTTTTGTTTTGCTTTGGCCTTCATAGATGATATTCGTGCTTCTGCTGCCTGGGCTAGCACTTGCACATTTGTAATCCATTACAAGCTAGAGATACAGTCAAGGTCTAGATCCCTTTTCCGCTCCACCATTCTATGAAATGTTCTGTCTTGAAACTACCTGGGATTGTTACTGGCTGTGGACTGTGTCCATTAGGTTGAAATGGACTGAAACGACAATATCTGATACGAAAATTATGTACTTATGTGTCTGTATTACAACCGCGAAACCTCACGCGAATACAGAAACGTCGACACATATTAAGCGAATCGCGAAAACACCAAACGTCCTAAACCGCGAAATTTAAAATGTCAAACCGTCATAGTTGGCTAACTCCACTGCCCGCTACGTACTACCTACCCAAACAAAATAAATAATCCACATACATGCACTTAACAAAACCCTACTTCTAACCCTAAAGTAAAGTTTACATAAATTACTATGTATGCACTTACCTTAACCTGCACCCTAACCCTAAGGTCCGTACTATTGCACACTTACCTTAAGGAGCTATACCGGAGAAGGGCCAACTATGACAATTCGACATTTCGAATTTCGTGCTTCAGGACATTTGGTGTTTTCGCAGTTCGCTGAATGTGTCAACGTTTCCGTATTCGTGTAAGTGGAGTTTCGCAGTTGTAATAGGGAACCACATATCATAACGATCCTGGATCTGGTGCTTACCAATATGGGGGACCACTCTAGCAACCCTATTGTGAGCTCTTCCCTGGTGAGATCTGACCACAAATTAGTCTCATTCGAAGTTACTCACACACCTGACCCCCACCATAGCACAAACTAAACTAAAAACACTTCTTCAAAACAGGTTATAACCTCTTACGGGATGGTATAAATAGCTTCACTGCACCTCCTCCCTCCGTTGGAACTGACAACTATGCTGAGTTCTACACAAAGGATTTATGCAAACACCTGAACAACTGCATTGAAGTGGTCATACCGGATAGGTTTGCTCTTCCTCAAGGCGCTTGTTTTGGTCCTTATCTGGTGGACAACTGCCATTAGCAGGCTTTACAATAAGCGGAAGAAATTGCTGTATTAAGAGTAAGAGGAGCGAACCCCAAACTAGAAATACTCCCTCCTCAGCTTAAACAAGCAAATAAGACTCTTTGTGAAGTCCTTCAAAGCTAACTACGAATCCATATTAGCTTCCTCAACTAAGGATAACCATAAGACATTATTTAGTTGCATCCGGCACATATCTGAGTCTTTCCTTTTGTTAATGAGACCACATATACTGAGCCTATGGACATTGCTAGCCTGTTAACTGATAGGTTCTGTGAAAACTTCACTCCCCCTTCCCCGCCACACTTACCCCAGGACATCCCTACCACTTGTCCTCTACCCTGCATCTCTAAAGGGCAGGTCGTGAACACCCTCTCTAAGCTCAAAAAAATAGCACCCATGGGACCTGATAACATCCCAGGCTGCATACTACATGGGCTCAAACAAGAATTAGCAACATCATTAGGTACTCTTTTCAATCATAGTCTAAACACTGGCTTTGTCCCAGCTGAATGGAAAAAGACCACCATTATCCCCTTGCACAAAGGTGCTGCTTCCACTGACCCCCAGGAACTATAGACCTATTAGCCTGACTAGCCTTATCTGCAAGGCCATGGAGAGGAGAATCACAGACCTCATCAACAAAGACATTGGTAACCTCCAAACACGTGACCCTACTCAGTTTGGGTTTGTCAAAGGGAGATTATGCCTGTTAAACCTGGTGGATTTCTTTGAGACAGTCACCAAGGCCCTTGATGAGTGGAAGTCTGTGCACAAAGCCTACCTAGATTTAGCCAAGGCTTTTGACACTGTCCTTCACTTGGGCATAAGTGACACTTGCCCAGTTAGGTATCGACCCATATATCATTAGATGGGTCACTAACTGGCTCACTGATAAAACCCTTATAGTCAAAATAGGGGAATCCACCTCCAATAGCAGACCTATAACCAGTGGTGTTCCACAGGGATCAGTCCTGGGACCTCTACTGTTTGGAATTTATTTCTCCGAAGTGCAAGCTAAACTAAAGGTCTGTGACTGTCAGTTTGCTGATGTCTGCAAACTGGGAGTGGTCATAGAATTTCCAAGCGATATCCGCATTCTACAAGAAGGTCTTAAACAAATGACTGTTGCCAAATTCATGGCCTTAAACTCAATGCAAAAAATGTATGATCATCCCTTTCGGTAAGAGTGATGTTCCTGCTGACTACCACATCAGTAACAACCCCCTAAGTACGCACTCAGTGGTGAGGAACCTGGGCACACAGGTTGACAGCAATCTTACCTTTGATCACCATGTCTCCACAGTGGTAAGAAGGCCATTCTGTATTGCCTATTTCATAAGTAAGGGCTAAGTAAGGACATTTCCTCCAGGAAAAAAAATAAGTTATAACCTCCCTGTACTCTTCCCTCATCTGGCCAATAATTGAGTGCAACACCTGTTTTGCTATGTACCTTTCCAAGCACCTGCAGCAATTGGAGAGACCACAAAGGTTCCTCACAGGGAAAATTCAAGGTGTTCAGCAACTGTCTTATGTGAACCATCTGAAATCACTGTCACTTTAGTCTGTTTCATACAGACTGCTCAGAGGTGATCTCTGCCTTGTGTATAAGGCAGTCTTTGACCCTGCTTTATTGGAAATGCTGCATATCCATAAGTCAAACGGTACACGGGTTACTCGCTCTGATGACCTTAACCTGGTATATGACATTAATAGAGCCTGCTGGAGGGACAGATTTGTCTCCCAGAGGTTACCACACATTTGGTACAGACTCCCGCTTCATTTCAAGCAGAGCACCTCACTGGCCCTCTTCATACGCATTCTGGACGATTGGATGGGTAACTGTAAGTTCACCCCAGGGGTTCCACTTATGTCCATCTTGGACAGGAGTGATATGTGCTGATTGTGGAAATAAGGGTAAAACTTGGTTAGGCTTGTAAGGGCCCTAGGGTCATTAGCCTAGTAACCTCCTATGATAGGTTTGTGTTGTCTTCTGTCCGTCTCAACCTACCCTCCCTCCTACCAAGTTGTCAGAAGTTAGTTCTTCTGGTTGACTAGGCAGACCAGCGCCATAGCACTTCTTTGGGGGAGACCATTATAATGCCTTGGACACTTCCTTAATTTCCTGTTTTGTTTGGTGAAGTCTAGGAATCTCCAGGTTTGACTAGAATGAGGAAAACTCTCTGAGGAGATGTTAGGGCAGTGCAGAGCATTGTGGGTAGAGCTGGCAGAGCTCTAAGGCTGAAGATTCTAAAGGTGACTGCTTTGCTCTGGTATAGTGACAGCAGACCTCTCAACCGTCCCGAATAACTAGTTTTTTTACAGAGTTTTGGGGTCCCAATAATGGGGTGCCACGATTCCCGAGTGGCACTCCATTATTTCTGATTTTTCGGATCTATTTTTAAAATGTTTGTGCTTTCGGAGGTAACGTCATCACGTGCACGATGACTTCAGCTCCGTCAGGATGCCGCGCGACTGTATTTGAATAGTAGGATAGGAGGAAGATTAATCCGTTAGCATACTGTGCGGCTGTGTATGAATAGGAGGACAGGAACTTGGAAGATGTACTTAAGAAGCCGCGAAGATGTACTTCTGCCATTTCCAAGCAGAACAGGAGTCACGGCAGGATTACTTAACTCATGCAAAGCTGAACACAGGGCACAGGAGGATTACTTTGCAGAGCCGCCATACAGGAGGATTACTTTGCAGAGCCGCCGTTCCGGAATTACTCTGCCATTCGGGCCAAAACACAGTAAACAGTAAGCAAATACAATGCACTTTTAACTGCAGAGTTAAGTTTGTGTGTGTGTGTATTGCAAAATACTAAATATTCATGTGGCTGACTGAGTTTTAGTAAATCAGACTATCAAGTGTACAAAATGTTGATGACACATTGGGAAGTTGAATAGTGTTGCGAACAGTACTGCTCAGCTGCTGCATATGTTTTGGGGAAAGTAGGAGCTCAAGAATGAAGAGAATGTTAGTGTTTTTTGCATGGGAAACTGCTGCTGGTGTGGTTGGTAGTGCATGCCAGCAGCGATTCTTTCTTTTGAGAGATTACTGACTTTCTCATGTTTGTGTGACCTGACCATGGAATTGGCATACAAAATTCTAGGGATTATGGGGGGAAAGCCCCTACCAACATAGGAATGCAGCAGGGATTACCCCCTGCAAGAAACATGTACATATGTTTCACTTATAGGTTTGTACTTTGGGTAGTACTGGAGATGTTCTTCATCTCACATTGCTGCAGTCCTTACATATGGGTAGTCCGCTGTCCTCGGTCGGCCCGAATATCAAAGTATTAGGCTGACGTCGGTCAAGGCGCTTAAGACTGACATCAGGACGTCAGGGTACAAATGCGCATGACCGACGTCATATCCTCAGTCTTTTTTTGCCGCATGGTCCGATGCAGAAGCAGCGTTGCAAGTGCCGTGCGTCTGGAATTTTTCAATTCGGAGTTTCAGACCGAGTCAAAGTTGGCTAAGTACCCGTTGGGAATATTTTAGTTTTTCTTGCCTCAGTAGTTTACCGGATGTCAGAAAAAGTGAATAACTGTATTTCTTGTGGGAAGCAGATACCGCATAGGGATTATCATTCTTTGTGTATTCCTTGTTTGGGGCCTGAGCACGACGTTGTTGGGTGTCGCTTTTGTGCTAGGTTCAATAAGCGCACTATAAGCGAAGGTTAGATTGTGCTAGGCTGGTCTTCGGGAAGCGGTGCAATTATAATATGCCGCCGGATTCTCCGGCGCCGCTTCAAGAAGCGAAGACAAAGCAGCTAAACCCAGGCAAGAAGAGTCGTCCGTGCGGATGCCGGTTCTTTAGAGGCGTCAGTGGAACCGGTGGTTCCGACGGAGGCTTCTCTGGAGTCCCAGGGGGAGACTTTGATATTGCAGGATGTGGCCTCTCAGGAGGCAGCCCAGGCTGAAGGGGCTTCTCAGGTTACTGTACTCCCCTCCCTTCCTAGGGTGGTTAGGCCCTCTCCTTCTGTTTCCAAGGCTTCTCCCAGAGGCAGGCCAGGTTTAGCTTCTGTTGGTGTCACTCCTAGTTCAGCAGGGTCTGTGCCCAAGAAGCACATGCTTAAAATGGCAGAAGATTTAATAACTTTGATTAGAGGTTCTTTACCCCCTCCTGATAAGAGGCCTAGGGTGGAGCCAGAGTTGGGGAGTTTTGAGCAGGCTTCGGATGTTTCAGAGTCTTCGGCTGAAGACTTGCAGGAGTACTCTCCTTATTCTGATTCTGATGCAGATGATTCGACTCCTTCTGCTTCTCCTCCAGAGGATTTCTCTTTTTCAGAGACTCTTCATTCCATGAGGGAACATTTTAAGTGGGAAGGTCAGGACTTCTCTGATTCCAGGAAAAGGCTTAGGGAATTTTTGCTTTTGCCCCAGCATAGGCCCTTGGCTATACCACCTGTTCTGGATGTTGTGGAAGATGTGTTTGCAGAGGCTTCACTTAATCCTGATTCTTTGCCTCCTGCTCCTGTTAAACCGGATAGGTATTACAGGGTGCCTGAGGCTCATAAATATCTTTATAAGAGTCCTAGGGCGGACCCAGAAACTGTTAGTCAGGGACCTAAGGGTGTCAAGGCCTCTGTTGTAAAAATCCGGTTCCTCCAGATAAAGAGGCCAGAGCTTTGGATAGATGGGGAAAGAAAGTCTATACTTCTTCCACCTTAGCTATGAGGGCTTTGAATTGCCAGTTTCACATGTTGAAATATCAAAACTATCTTCTTTCTCAATTAAAGTCTAAGGTAGATGCTCTGGCAGAAGGCATTGAGTGTAAAGAATTGCAAGATTTGGTGCATGTCTCTGAACAAGTGGGTAAGCATTCTTTACAATGTGGTTTTGATGCTGTACAGGCCTCGTCTAGGGTGGCTGCCACTGGTTCAGTTCTTCCAGGCACGCCTGGCTGAGGGATCAGAATTTATCTGACCATGTTAAGACAAGGATTTTGGATGCTCCTTTACAGTCTGATGTGTTGTTTGGTTCACCTGTGGAGTCAGTCTTGAAGAAAATGGAAGACAAGGCTAAGTCTATGCAGGCTGTTAAAGATTTTTTGCAAGTTCAGCCTCCGAAGTTTAGTAGGAATTGGCCTGCTTAAGGGGTGGACGTATCCTTCTTATGATTCTCAGTCTAGGGGTAGATCTAGACGTGGTAGGGGTAGAACTCAGAGTTCCTTCAGACCTAGAACAGGGAGTTCACCTGCACAATCTTCGGGTGAGGGCAGGGGCCAGTCCTTTCGTAAACAGGCCCAATGACCTACCTTTTCAGCTGCCAGATCCTTCTTGCCTGGCAGCAACTTTGGGAGGAAGGTTGGCACTCTTCAAGGAAAATTGGAGTTTGATTACCCAAGACAGATGGGTATTGGATATCATACACCAAGGTTACAAGTTTTATTTCCATACCTTGCCTCCTTTCAAAGGCATGCCAGGCGTTCCTCCTCAGCAAAGACTAGAGGCTCACAAACAAATTTCTCTGCTACTTCAAATAGGGGCCATACAACTGGTCCCTCTGCCAGAAGTGGGCCTAGGATTTTATTCTCGCCTGTTCCTAGTACCAAAGAAGGGGAACACGTGGAGACCAATTTTGGATTTATCTATCCTCAACACATATCTGGACATTCCCAAGTTCAAAATGTTGACGTTACAACAGCTTTTACCTCTGCTGGGCAAAGATCACTGGATGGTGACTCTGGATCTCAAGGAGGCTTACCTTCATGTTCCTATCAGGCTCAGTTGCAGGAAGTATCTGCGTTTTCGGGCTGGGACTTCTCATTATCAGTTCTCTGCATTGCCCTTTGGCTTATCTACTGCCCAGAGTGTTCACAAAGGTTCTGGCTCCAGTGATAGCTTTCTTCAGGCTAAGAGGAATACAGATCTATCCTTATTTGGACGATTGCCTGATTCTGGCCCAAGAAAAGGACGAACTTCTTCATCATTTACAGTATGTGATAGCAGTGCTAAGATGCCTGGGGTATTCTGTGAACGAAATAAAGTCCAGTCTAGTACCCTCTCAGGACATGTGCTTTCTGGGTGTGAGACTGAATACAGCATCCCAGATGGCCTTTTGACCCCGGACAAACAAAAGAATCTTTCTCTGTACTTCCATCAATTGTCTCATCAGTCCAGGCTGACTGCAAGGACAGTCCTTCAAGCCTTGGGGTTCATGGCATCTTGTATTCTGGTGCTTCCCAATGCCAAACTGCATATGAGGAAGCTACAATGGTATCTCAAAATGTATGGACACAGCACTGCCAAGATATGGACACTGTCATTCAGATAATACCTTGCATTCAAAAGGAATTTTTGTGGTGGGCTCAGGAATGTCACCTAAACAAGGGACTCTCTGTGACCCGGCCAGAGGAGTCAGATTCTAACGACAGATGCCTCAGACAAAGCTTGGGGAGCTCATCTAAATGGAAAGTGGGTACAAGACATGTGGCCTGCCAGACTTCAACATCTACATATCAACTTGAAGGAGATGTTAGCAGTCCAATTTGCATTAGTAGCTTTCAAGGATTTACTTCTTCCAGGGCAGGTGTTGGTTCTAACAGACAACACAACTGTCATGTGGTACATCAACAAGCAAGGGGGAACGCATTCTTATCCTCTATGCAGACAAGCAATGATTTTGTGGGAGACTGCTCTCAGTTTACAGCTAAATCTTCAGGCAAGGTTTCTGCCGGAGCACAGAACTCCTTAGCAGATGTGTTGAGCAGACAAATTATGGATCCCCACGAGTGGAAATTGGATCCTCATGTATTTCAGAAATTGACAGTGTTATGGGGAACTCCAGACATAGATCTGATCGCTTCTCCACTAAACTACCAGCTGCCAAAGTTTTGCACAAAAAGGTTTCATCCCACAGCTTGGAAAGTGGATGCTCTCTCATTCAGTTGGAGCAATCTTCATGTGTATGCCTTTCCACCTCTGCCTCTCCTCCCAAAGGTACTCCTGAAGGTCAGACAGGACAAGCCAAAGATGATTTTAATAGCTCCAGATTGGCCTCGACAGCACTGGTACCCATTACTGAGAAGTCTGATACGGAGCCTCCATGGCCTTTGCCTTGATTCCACACCTGCTGTCTCAGGAGAACAGTCATTTACTCAATGTCAAACTTCACTCTCTACATCTAACAGCCTGGCATATTCTGTTTTAAACCCTGGAGGGTCTCAGCTTCCACAGCAAGTTTTGAATGTTATTTTAGAGGCCAGAAGGCCTAGTACAAGGAAAGTGTACGCAGATAAATGGAGGAGATTTTTATTTTGGAGTACAGCAAAGGAATTTGATGTTTCTAAGCCTAATTTAAGTGTGGCTCTTCAATATCTTACTGAGTTACTGGACAAAGGTTTGTCCTTCTCCTCTATTAAGGTTCATGCTGCAGCAATGTCTCCTCACTATGACTGACCCACCATTGTTTTCTCATCCTTTGTTTAAGCAATTCCTTAGAGGGGCAAAGAATATAAGACCCCCACGTAGAGCTCCTACTCCTGCTTGGGATCTCAATTTTGTGTTGGAGAAACTCACTCTACAACCTTTTGAGCCTGCAGCTACTGCCGAGTTGAAATATTTATCATGGAAGACTGCTTTTTTGGTGGCCATTACCTCTGCGAGAAGGGTTTCTGAATTACAGGCCCTTATGGCGGTTGAGCCTTTCTTAATTTTCCATAAGGATAGGGTATCTTTGCGTACTAATCCTTCCTTTATGCCTAAAGTGGTTTCTAGTGTGGCTTTAAACCAAACTATTCATTTGCCTACTTTTTATGCAAACCCCCAAAATAAAGGGGAAAAGATTTTGCACACTTTGGATTTACACAGGCAGTTGCAATATTATTTGAGCAGAACTAAAGGGTTCAGACAGTCTCAGCAGTTATTTGTTTCATTTGCTTTGGGTTCTCAGGGCAAGCCTGTTTCTAAACAAACTATTTCTAAGTGGATTGGGTTTTGTATTGCTTTCTGTTATTCCCATCATGGTAAGGAGATTCCAGCTGGGATTAGGCGTCATTCCACTAGGGCTACTGCCACTTCTACAGCTTTTTTAAGGGGGGTAGCAACTAAAGATATTTTGGAGGCAGCTACTTGGAGTTCAGTGCATACTTTCTCTAAGCATTACCACCTTCCTCTTTACTCTAAATCTAGGGCTGGTTTTGCCACTGCAATTTTACAGGGCATTTTGGCAGCTCCTAATGCTTTCTAGTTTTGCCATCCTCCCTTACCTCTGCTTTGGGATTCTACCCATATGTAAGGACTGCAGCAATGTGAGATGAAGAACATAGTACAGTTTTGTACCTACCATAAATGTAGATGTTCGAAGATCCACATTGCTGCAGTCCAATTACCTCCCTCCTTCCCTCTGTAGTTAGAGGCGGTTGTGTGGTTTGGGTTGTGAATATTGTGGATATTGTATATATTGTACATATGATTAGTGCAAGGGTGGTTGGTTGTTTTTTGCTGTCTTTTGGTTTTGGCCTTTCTTTTTAGGGTCTTCTGACATCTGGGGCAAGAAAAGACTGAGGATATGACGTCGGTCATGCGCATTTGTACCCTGACGTCCTGATGTCAGTCTTAAGCGCCTTGACCGACGTCAGCCTAATACTTTGATATTCGGGCCGACCGAGGACAGCGGACTACCCATATGTAAGGACTGCAGCAATGTGGATCTTCGAACATCTACATTTATGGTAGGTACAAAACTGTACTTTTTAGGTTATTTCCAATATTTTGTGCATGTGTATTTGTCTCTCTCTCTCTATGTGTGTATATGTATACAGGGCATTTTGGCAGCTCCTAATGCTTTCTAGTTTTGCCATCCTCCCTTACCTCTGCTTTGGGATTCTACCCATATGTAAGGACTGCAGCAATGTGAGATGAAGAACATAGTACAGTTTTGTACCTACCATAAATGTAGATGTTCGAAGATCCACATTGCTGCAGTCCAATTTACTGTATATATATATATATACATATATATACATATATATATATATATATACATATATATATATATATATATATACATATATATATATATACATATATATATACATATATATATATACATATATATATACATATATATATATATATATATACATATATATATATATATATATATACATATATATATATATATATATATATATATATATATATATATATATATACATATATATATATATATATATATATATATATACATATATACATATATATATATATATATATATATATACATATATATATATATATATATATATATGTATATATATATATATATATATACATATATATATATATATATATATATATATATATATATATATATATATATATACATATATATATACATATACATATATATATATACATATATATATATATATATATATATATACATACATATATATATATATATATATACATATATATATATATATATATATATATACATATATATATATATATACATATATATATATATATATATATATATACATATATATATATATATATATATATATATATACATATATATACATACATACATATATATATATATATATATATATATGTATATATATATATATATATATATATATACATATATATACATATATATATATATATATATATATACATATATATATATATATATATATATATATATATATATATATATACATATATATATATATATACATATATATATATATACATATACATATATATATATATACATATATACATATATATATATATATACATATATATATATAAATATATATATACATATATATATACATATATATATATACATATATATATATATATATATATATACATATATATATATATATATATATATATATATATATATATATACATATATATATATATACATATATATATATATATACATATATATATATATATATACACATATATATATATACATATATATATATATATATATATATATATATATATATATATATATATATATATATACATATATATATATATATATATATATAAATATATATATATATATATACATATATATATATATATATATATTCTTAGATATTGGTTAATGTGTATTTTTTATTTTAATTTGGTTTGTTGACCAACTAAATGAGCTTGTGCAAAACCCCTTTTCAGTCATGACTCTGACTGACCCTTTAGGGCAATGATGCAGGAATTACAGTTTTTAGTAAAAATGTAGTTTTAATTTATATAATTATCTAAGTTGACAGTAACAACATCCATTTGCTTTACAGTTTAAGTTAAAGAAATGCAGCTGACTATAACAACTGTGGTTGTGTTTATGCAGTGGTATTGTTAAGCAAGAGACATTCCAAGGCTTTCTAGGAAACATAAAACAAGCTGGTCTTTGCCATGGAAAAGAGCAAAGGTTGCAGTGACAGGCAGAATAAAATAACGGTGCAATGCACCGTTAAAGCAAAGAGTTGAGTCTATTAGCTGGTTCAGGGTGTGTGTGTGTGTGTGTGTGTGTGTGTGTGTGTGTGTGTGTGTGTGTAAATGTAAGGGGCCTATGATTTGAAAACAGCCCAAAGGTTATCTTCATCACCACTGGCCAGATGCATTCTCTTTGGATGTGGTGTGGGTTTCAATGAATGTGAGTTTCAAGGGCAGAGAAGATGTTCTTCATCTCACATTGCTGCAGTCATAACCTGTGGGTAGTCCGCTGTCCTCGGTCGGCCCGAATACCAAAGTGTTAGGCTGGCTTCGGTCATGGTCGCTTAGATCTGACGTCAGTGCGCAGTGGCACTAAAGCGCATGACCGATGCCATATCCTCAGTCTTTCTTGCCGCATGGTCCGAAGCATAAGCAACGTTTGCAAGTGCCGTTCGACATCCTGAAATTTTCCTATTCTGAGTTTCAGACCAAAGACCAAGTTGGGCTAAGTACCCCGTTGGGGAATATTTTTGTCTTTTCTTGCCTCAGTTTAATCCGGATGTCAGAAAAAGTAAATAATTGTATTTCTTGTGGGAAGCAGATACCTCATAGGGATTACCACTCTCTTTGTATTCCTTGCTTAGGGTCTGAGCACGACGTAGTCGGGTGTCGCTTTTGTGCTAAATTTAATAAGCGCACCATTAAGCGCAGGTTAGATTGTGCTAGACTTGTCTTCTGTAAGCGGTGTAATTACAATATGCCGTCGGATCCTCCGACGCCCGCTACCGCTAAGAAGCGTGAAGAAAAAACGTTAAAGTCTAAGCAGGATGAGTCGTCCGTTGCGGACGCCGGTTCTTTAGAAACTACGGTGGAATCTATGGATCCAGCCGAGGTTTCAGCTGAATCTCAGGGGGAGACTTTAATCTTGCAGGATGTGGCCTCTCAGGAGTCGGGTCAGGCCGAGGGGGCCTCTCAGGTTTCTGTAGTCCCTTCTCTGCATAAGGTGGTTAGGCCTTCTACTTCTGTCTCTAAAGCACCTTCCAAGGTCAGGCCTGGTTTGTCTTCCACTGGTGTCAGCTCTAGTTCTGTACCTAAAAAGCATATGCTGAAAATGGCAGAGGATTTGATTTCTTTAATCAGGGGTTCTATGCCTCCCCCAGGTAAGAGGCCTAGGGTGGAGCCAGAGGTAGAGGGTTTGGAGCATTCCTCAGATTACTCAAGAGTCTTCAGCTGAGGATATTCAGGATTTTCCTCCTTATTCTGATTCTGATGCAGAGGATTCTTGTCCTTCTGCTTCCCCTCCAGAGGATTTTTCCTTTTCTGAGACCCTGCATTCCATGAGGGAGCATTTTAAGTGGGAAGGTCAGGATTTCTCAGATTCCCGTAAGAGGCTTAGGGAATTTTTATTTTTACTACAGCATAGGCCTTTGGCTATTCCCCCTGTTTTAGATGTTGTACAGGATGTTTTCTCTGAAGCTTCCCTTAACCCTGATTCTTTACCTCCTGCCCCTGTTAAACCAGACAGGTATTATAGAGTGCCAGAGGCCCATAAATATTTGTATAAGAGCCCTAGAGCTGACCCGGAGACTATTAGCCAGGGACCTAAGGGTGTCAGGGCTTCTATTTTAAAGAATCCAGTTCCTCTGGATAAAGATTCTAGAGCTTTGGATAGATGGGGTAAAAAAGTGTATACCTCTTCCACTCTAGCGATGAGGGCTTTGAATTGCCAGTTTCATATGCTGAAGTACCAGAATTTTTTATTGAGTCAGTTAAAATCTAAGGTTGATGCTTTGGCAGAGGGTATTGAGTGTAAAGAATTGCAAGATTTAGTTCATGCCTCTGATCAGGTGGGTAAGCATTCTCTACAGTGTGGTTTTGATGCTCTTCAGGCTTCCTCCAGGGTGGCTGCCACTGGATCAGTTATTCGTAGGCACGCCTGGCTTAAGGATCAGAATTTGTCAGAGCATGTGAAAGCTCGAATTTTCGATGCTCCCCTTCAATCTGAAGTTCTGTTTGGTTCTCCTGTGGAGTCGGATGTTCTTCGTTCCACATTGCTGCAGTCCTTACTATTGGGTAGTCCGCTGTCCAGTCGGCCCGAATACCAGAGTATATGGCTGACGTCGGTCAGGGCGCATTAGACTGACGTCAGTACGTCAGGGTACTAATGCGCATGACCGACGTCATATCCTCAGTCTTTTTTGCCGCATGGTCCGATGCAGAAGCAGTTTTGCGAGTGCAGGTTGGCGTTCTGAAATATTTCCGAAGCCGGAGTTTCATACCGATTCAGAGTTGGCTAAGTACCCCGTTGGGGAACATTTTGGTTTTTTCTTGCCTCAGTATTTAACCGGATGTCAGAAAAAGTGAATAACTGTATTTCTTGTGGGAAACAGATACCTCATAGGGATTACCATACCTTGTGTATACCTTGTTTAGGGCCTGAGCACGACGTTGTTGGATGCCGCTCTTGTGCTAGGTTTAACAAACGCACTATTAAGAGACGGTTAGACTGTGCCAGGTTAGTGTTTGGGAAGCGTTGTAATTATAAAATGCCGCCGGATGCTCCGACGCCCGGCCCAAGAAGCGCAAGGACAAAACAGCGAAGCCTAGGGTTGATGAACCGCAGTCCCGGACGTCGGTTCTTTAGAAGGCTCAGTGGAGCCAGAGGTTTTGCCAGGAGTTTCTTTGGAGTCTCAGGCAGAGACTTTACTGTTACAGGATGTGCCTTCTCAGGAGGTAGGCCAGGCTGAGGGGCTTCTCAGGTAACTGGTCTTGCCTCTCTGCCCAAGGTAGTTAGAGGCTCTCCTTCTGTTGCCAAAACTGCTTTGAGAGGTAGGTCTATTTCAGCTTCAGTGGGGCTTCTCCTAGCATTTCAGGTTCTGTGCCTAAGAAACATATGCTTAAAATGGCAGAAGATTTGATTACTATGATTAGAGGTTCTATGCCCCTCTGATAAGAGGCCTAGGGTGGAACCGGAGTTTGATAGTTTGGAACAGTGTTCAGAGGCTTCTGAGTCTTCTGGAAGATTTGCAGGAGTATCCTCCTTATTCTGATTCTGATGTGGATGATTCCACTCCTACAGCTTCTCCTCCTGAGGATTTCTCATTTTCAGAGACTCTGCATTCCATGAGGGAGCACTTTAAATGGGAAGGCCAGGATTACTCTGATTCCAGGAAAAGGCTTAGGGAATTCTTGTTTTTGCCCCAGCATAGGCCCTTAGCTATACCTCCTGTGTTGAATGTGGTGGAAGATGTTTTTGCAGAGGCTTCTCTGAACCCTGATTCTTTGCCTCCTGCTCCTGTTAAACCTGATAGGTACTATAGGGTGCCTGAAGCTCATAAGTATCTTTTTAAGAGTCCTAGGGCAGACCCGGAAACTGTTTCTCAGGGACCTAAAGGTGTTAAGGCCTCTGTGGTTAAAAACCCTGTTCCCACTGATAAGGAGGCAAGGGCTTTGGATAGATGGGGAAAGAAAGTGTATACTTCTTCCACTTTAGCCATGAGGGCGTTGAATTGTCAGTTTCACATGCTTAAATATCAAAATTATCTCCTTTCACAACTGAAATCTAAGGTGGATGCTTTGGCGGAAGGTATTGAGTGTAAAGAGTTGCTGGATTTAGTTCATGTGTCTGAACAAGTGGGTAAGCATTCTTTGCAATGTGGTTTCGATGCTGTACAGGCCTCCTCGAGGGTGGCTGCCACTAGTTCTGTTCTTCGCAGGCATGCCTGGTTGAGGGATCAGAATTTAGCTGAGCATGTTAAGACAAGGATTTTGGATGCTCCTTTACAGTCTGATGTGTTGTTTGGTTCGCCTGTGGAAGCAGTTTTAAAGAAAATGGAGGACAAAGCTAAGTCTATGCAAACTGTTAAAGATTTTTGCAGGTACAGCCACCAAGTTTAGTAGAAATTGGCCTACTAAGGGATGGACATATCCTGCTTATGATTCCCAGTCTAGGGGTAGGTCTAGACGTGGTAGGGGCAGAGCTCAAGGTTCTTTTAGGCCTAGAACAGGGAGTTCACCTGCTCAGACTTCTGGTGAGGGCAGGGTCAGTCCTTTCGTAAACAGACCCAATGACCTGCCTTTTCAGCTGCCAGTAGATTCTCGTCTGGCAGCTCCTTTGGGAGGAAGACTGTCTCTTTTCAAAGAAAATTGGGATTTAATTACTCAAGACAGGTGGGTGTTGGATATCATTCACCACGGTTACCGGTTTTACTTCCATACATTGCCCCCTTTCAAAGGCATGCCAGATGTTCCTCCTCCACAAAGGAAAGAGGCTCACAAGCAAATTTCTCTGTTACTCCAAATAGAGGCCATTCAGCCAGTCCCTGTATCAGAAAGGGGCCTAGGATTTTATTCTCGCCTGTTCCTAGTACCAAAGAAGGGGAACACGTGGAGACCAATTTTGGATTTATCTATCCTCAACACTTATCTGGACATTCCCAAGTTCAAAATGTTGACGTTACAACAGCTTTTACCTCTGCTGGGCAAAGATCACTGGATGGTAACTTTAGATCTCAAGGAAGCTTACCTTCATGTGCCTATAAGACTAAGTTGCAGGAAGTATCTGCTTTCGAGCTGGAAATTCTCATTATCAGTTCTCTGCATTGCCCTTTGGCTTATCTACTGCGCCCAGAGTATTCACAAAGGTTCTGGCTCCAGTGATAGCTTACTTCAGGCTAAAAGGAATTCAAATCTATCCTTACTTGGACGACTGCCTGATTCTGGCTCAAGAAAAGGAAGACCTTCTACAGCATCTGGAATATGTTATAGCAGTGCTAAGATGCCTAGGGTATTCTGTGAACGAAATAAAGTCCAGTCTAGTACCCTCTCAAGACATGTGCTTTCTGGGTGTGAGACTGAATACAGCAGCCCAGATGGCCTTTTAACCCCGGACAAACAAAAGAGTCTATCACTTTACTTCCATCAACTATCTCATCAGTCCGTGCTGACTGCAAGGACAGTCCTTCAAGCATTAGGGTTCATGGCATCTTGTATTCTGGTGCTTCCCAATGCCAAACTGCATATGAGGAAGCTACAATGGTATCTCAAAATGTATGGACACAGCACTGCCAGGATTTGGACACTGTCATTCAAATAATACCTTGCCTTCAAAAGAATTTTGTGGTGGGCTCAGGAATGTCACCTAAACAAGGGACTCTCTGTGACCCGCCAGAGGCGAGTCAGATTTTAACGACAGATGCCTCGGACATTGCTTGGGGAGCTCATCTAAATGGAAAGTGGATACAAGACAAGTGGCCTGCCAGACTACAGCATCTACATATCAACATGAAGGAGATGTTAGCAGTCCAGTTTGCATTAATGGCTTTCAAGGAGTTACTTCTTCCAGGGCAGGTGTTGATTCTAACAGACAACACAACTGTCATGTGGTACATCAACAAGCAAGGGGAACACATTCTTATCCTCTATGCAGGCAAGCAATGATTTTATGGGAGACTGCTAAGCTTGCAACTAACTCTTCAGGCAAGGTTTCTGCCGGAGCACAGAACTCCTTAGCAGATGTGTTAAGCAGACAAATCATGGATCCCCACGAGTGGAAACTGGATCTTCATGTATTTCAGAAATTGACAGTGTCATGGGGAACTCCAGACATAGATCTGTTCGCTTCTCCACTAAACCACCAGCTGCCAAAGTTTTGCACAAAGGGGTTTCATCACACAGCTTGGAAAGTGGATGCTCTGTCTTTCAGTTGGAAAAACCTTCATGTGTATGCCTTTCCACCTCTGCCTCTTCTTCCAAAGGTGCTATTAAAAGTCAGACAAGACAAGCCAAGGATGATTTTGATAGCTCCAGATTGGCCTCGGCAACACTGGTACCCACTACTAAGGAGTCTGGTAAGGAAGCCTCCATGGCCTTTACCTTTGATTCCTCATCTGTTATCTCAGAAGGACGGTCATCTACTCAATGTCAAGCTTCACTCTCTTCATCTAACAGCCTGGCATATTCTGTGTTGAAACACAGCAGGTCTCAACTTCCTCAACAAGTTTTAAATGTGATTATGGAAGCTAGAAGACCTAGTACAAGGAAAGTGTACGCAGAAAAATGGAAGAGATTTTTATTTTGGAGTACAGCAAAGAATTTGGAGATTTCTGAGCCTAATTTGAGTGTGGCTCTTCAATATCTTACTGAGTTATTGGACAAAGGTTTGTCCTTCTCTTCCATTAAGATTCATGCTGCAGCAATTTCAGCTCACTATGATTGTGACCCACCATTGTTTTCGCATCCTTTGTTCAAGCAGTTTCTTAGAGGGGCAAAGAATATAAGACCCCCACGTAGAGCTCCTACTCCTGCTTGGGATCTCAATTTTGTGTTGGAAGAACTTACTCTACAACCTTTTGAGCCTGCGGCTACTGCTGAATTGAAATACTTGTCATGGAAGACTGCTTTTCTGTTGGCTATTACTTCTGCAAGAAGGGTGAGTTGCAGGCCCTTATGGCAGTAGAGCCCTTTTTGATTTTCCATAAGGATAGGGTATCATTACGTACTAATCCTTCCTTTATGCCTAAGGTGGTTTCTAGTGTGGCTTTAAACCAAACTATTCATTTGCCTACTTTTTATGCAGACCCCCAAAATAAAGGGGAAAAGATTTTGCACACTTTAGATGTACACAGGCAATTGCGTTATTATTTAAGCAGGACTAAGGATTTTAGGCAGTCTCAGCAGTTGTTTGTTTCTTTTGCTTTGAGTTCACAGGGCAAGCCTGTGTCAAAACAGACTATTTCTAGGTGGATTGGGTTTTGCATTGCATTTTGTTATTCCCATCATGGCAAGGAGATTCCAGCTGGGATTAGGCCTCATTCCACTAGGGCTACTGCCACTTCAACAGCATTTCTAAGGGGGGTGGCAACTAAGGATATTTTGGAGGCAGCTACTTGGAGTTCAGTGCATACTTTCTCTAAGCATTATCACCTTCCTCTCTACTCTAAGTCTAGGGCTGGTTTTGCCACAGCTATTTTGCAAGGCATGTTGTCAGCTCCTGCTTCTTTATGATTTGCCAGCCTCCCTTACCTCTGCTTTGGGATTCTACCCAATAGTAAGGACTGCAGCAATGTGGAACGAAGAACATAGTACAGTTTTGTACCTACCATAAATGTAGATGTTCGAGGATCCACATTGCTGCAGTCCAATTTACCCTCCCTCCTTCCCCTCTGTGTTTAGGGGTGGTTGTGTAGGTGAGGTTATATGCTGATATTTTTGTATATATTTGTGTATATATTGTACATATTTTTGGTGCAGGTATTTTGGGCCTTGTCTTTTTAGGGTCTTCTGACATCTGGGGCAAGAAAAGACTGAGGATATGACGTCGGTCATGCGCATTAGTACCCTGACGTACTGACGTCAGTCTAATGCGCCCTGACCGACGTCAGCCATATACTCTGGTATTCGGGCCGACTGGACAGCGGACTACCCAATAGTAAGGACTGCAGCAATGTGGATCCTCGAACATCTACATTTATGGTAGGTACAAAACTGTACTTTTTGAAGAAAATGGAAGACAAAGCTAAGTCCATGCAGACTGTTAAGGAATTTTTGCAGGTACAGCCCCCTAAGTTTAGCAGAAATTGGCCTGCTAAGGGATGGGCTTATCCTTCTTCTGATTTACAGTCTAGAGGCAGATCTAGACGTGGTAGGGGCAGAGCTCATGCTCAGGGTTCCTTCAGACCGAGGACGTGGAGTTCCCCTGCACAATCTTCTGGTGAGGGCAGGGGTCAGCCTTTTCGTAAGCAAACCCAATGACCTGTATCTTCAGCTGCCAGATCCCTCCTGTCTGGCAGCTCCTCTGGGAGGAAAGTTGGCACTCTTCAGACAAAATTGGCTTTTAGTCACCCAGGACAAATGGGTGTTGGACATTATAGATCGAGGCTACAAGTTTTATTTTCACACCTTGCCCCCTTTCAAAGGCATGCCAGACGTTCCTCCTCAGCAAAAGGTGGAGGCTTACAGACAGATTGCTTTACTTCTAAAAATGGGAGCTATCCAGGAGGTCCCTCACTCAGAAGTGGGCCTAGGATTTTATTCTCGCCTGTTTCTTGTACCAAAGAAAGGGAACACTTGGAGGCCAATACTGGATTTGTCTATTCTCAACACATACCTCGACATTCCAAAATTCAAAATGTTAACTTTGCAACAACTTCTGCCTTTGCTAGGCAAGGATCACTGGATGGTAACTCTGGATCTAAAAGAGGCTTATCTTCATGTTCCTATCAGGCCCAGCTGCAGGAGGTTCCTGCGTTTTCGGGCTGGGACTTTACATGATCAGTTCTCTGCATTGCCCTTTGGCTTATCTACTGCGCCCAGGGTGTTCACAAAGGTCTTGGCTCCAGTGATAGCCTTCTTAAGGTTAAGGGGAGTACAAATTTACCCTTATTTGGACGATTGCCTGATTCTTGCTCAAGACAAAGTCAAGTTACTTCACCATCTACAGTATGTTATGGCAGTGTTAAGGTGACTAGGGTATTCTGTGAACGAAACAAAGTCCAGTCTAGTACCCTCTCAGGACATGTGCTTTCTGGGTGTGAGACTGAATACGACCTCTCAGATGGCTTTTTTGACCCCGGACAAACAAAGAAATCTTACCCTTTACTTCCAAAAATTGTCTCTACGGTCCAGGCTGACTGCAAGGACAGTCCTTCAAGCCTTGGGGTTCATGGCATCTTATATTCTGGTGCTTCCCAATGCCAAACTGCATATGAGGAAGCTACAATGGTATCTCAAAAGCATATGGACTCAGCACTGCCACGATTTGGTCACTGTCATTCAGATAATACCTTGCATTCAAAGGGATTTTTTGTGGTGGGCTCAGGAATGTCACCTAAACAAGGGACTCTCTGTGACCCGACCAGAGGCGAGTCAGTTCTTAACGACAGATGCCTCAGACATAGCTTGGGGAGCACACTTCAAAGGAAAATGGGTACAAGACACGTGGCCTGCCAGACTTCAACATTTGCATATCAACGTGAAGGAAATGTTAGCAGTCCAATTTGCATTGATGGCTTTCAAGGATCTCATTCATCCAGGACGAGTGTTGATTCAAACAGACAACACAACAGTCATGTGGTACATCAACAAGCAGGGGGGAACCCATTCGTACCCTCTTTGCAGACAAGCTATGATTTTTTGGGAGACTGCTCTCAATTTGCACCTCACTCTTCAGGCAAGGTTTCTGCCAGGAGCACAGAACTCCTTAGCAGATGTTTTGAGCAGGCAGATGGTGGATCCCCACGAGTGGAAATTGGATCCTCATGTGTTTCAACAGTTGACAGTGGCTCTGGGGACTCCAGACATAGATCTGTTCGCTTCTCCACAAAATTTTCAACTGCCAAAGTTCCGCACAAGGATGTTTCACCCACAGGCTTGGAAAGTGGATGCTCTATCGTTCAGTTGGAACAACCTTCACGTCTATGCCTTTCCTCCTCTGCCTCTCCTTCCCAAAGTACTCTTGAAGGTCAGACAGGACAAGCCCTACATGATTTTAATAGCTCCAGATTGGCCACGTCAGCACTGGTACCCTTTACTGAGGAGTTTAGTACGGGAGCCTCCTTGGCCTTTGCCACCAGTTCCACACCTTTTGTCCCAGGCAAGCAGTCATTTCCTCAATGTCAGGATACAGTCCCTGCATCTGACAGCCTGGCGTATTCTGTTTTAGACCCTGGGGGGTCGCAGCTTCCACAACAAGTTTTGAATGTCATTTTGGAGGCCAGACGGCCTAGTGCAAGGAAAGATGTTCTTCATCTCACATTGCTGCAGTCCTTACACTTGGGTAGTCCGCTGTCCTCGGTCGGCCCGAATATCAAAGTAATAGGCTGACGTCGGTCAAGGCGCTTAAGACTGACATCAGGACGTCAGGGTACAAATGCGCATGACCGACGTCATATCCTCAGTCTTTTTTGCCGCATGGTCCGATGCAGAAGCAGCGTTGCAAGTGCCGTCATGCGTCTGAAATTTTTCAATTCGGAGTTTCAGACCGAGTCAAAGTTGGCTAAGTACCCGTTGGGAATATTTTAGTTTTTCTTGCCTCAGTGGTTTACCGGATGTCAGAAAAAGTGAATAACTGTATTTCTTGTGGGAAGCAGATACCGCATAGAGATTATCATACTTTGTGTATTCTTTGTTTGGGGCCTGAGCACTACGTTGTTGTGTGTCCCTTTGCTGCTAGGTTCAATAAGCGCACTATTGCGAAGGTTAGATTGTGCCAGGTTGGTCTTGGAAGCGGTGCAATTATAATATGCCGCCGGATGCTCCGCCGCTTCTCAAGAAGCACAAAGACAAAGCAGCTAAACCCAGGCAAGAAGAGTCGTCCGTGCGGACGCCGGTTCTTTAGAGGCGTCAGTGGAACCGTGGTTCCGGAGGCTTCTCTGGAGTCCCAGGGGGAGACTTTGATATTGCAGGATGTGGCCTCTCAGGAGGTAGGTCAGGCTGAAGGGGCTTCTCAGGTTACTGTACTCCCCTCCCTTCCTAGGGTGGTTAGGCCCTCTCCTTCTGTTTCCAAGGCTTCTCCCAGAGGCAGGCCAGGTTTAGCTTCTGTTGGTGTCGCTCCTAGTTCAACAGGATCTGTGCCCAAGAAGCACATGCTTAAAATGGCAGAAGATTTAATTACTTTGATTAGAGGTTCTTTGCCCCCTCCTGATAAGAGGCCTAGGGTGGAACCAGAGTTGGGGAGTTTTGAGCAGGCTTCGGATGTTTCAGAGTCTTCGGCTGAAGACTTGCAGGAGTACTCTCCTTATTATGATTCTGATGCAGATGATTCCACTCCTTCTGCTTCTCCTCCAGAGGATTTTTCTTTTTCAGAGACTCTTCATTCCATGAGGGAACATTTTAAGTGGGAAGGACTTCTCTGATTCCAGGAAAAGGCTTAGGGAATTTTTGCTTTTACCCCAGCATAGGCCTTTGGCTATACCACCTGTTCTGGATGTTGTGGAAGATGTGTTTGCAGAGGCTTCACTTAATCCTGATTCTTTGCCTCCTGCTCCTGTTAAACCGGATAGGTATTACAGGGTGCCTGAGGCTCATAAATATCTTTATAAGAGTCCTAGGGCGGACCCAGAAACTGTTAGTCAGGGACCGAAGGGTGTCAAGGCCTCTGTTGTAAAAAATCCGGTTCCTCCAGATAGAGGCCAGAGCTTTGGATAGATGGGGAAAGAAAGTCTATACTTCTTCCACCTTAGCTATTAGGGCTTTGAATTGCCAGTTTCACATGTTGAAATATCAAAACTATCTTCTTTCTCAATTGAAGTCTAAGGTAGATGCTCTGGCGGAAGGCATTGAGTGTAAAGAATTACAAGATTTGGTGCATGTCTCGGAACAGGTGGGTAAGCATTCTTTGCAATGTGGTTTTGATGCTGTACAGGCCTCGTCTAGGGTGGCTGCCACTGGTTCAGTTCTTCGCAGGCACGCCTGGCTGAGGGATCAGAATTTATCTGACCATGTTAAGACAAGGATTTTGGATGCTCCTTTACAGTCTGATGTGTTGTTTGGTTCACCTGTGGAGTCAGTCTTGAAGAAAATGGAAGACAAGGCTAAGTCTATGCAGGCTGTTAAGGATTTTTTGCAAGTTCAGCCTCCGAGGTTTAGTAGGAATTGGCCTGCTAAGGGGTGGACGTATCCTTCTTATGATTCTCATTCTAGGGGTAGATCTAGACGTGGTAGGGGCAGAGCTCAGGGTTCCTTTAGACCTAGAACGGGGAGTTCACCTGCACAGTCTTCGGGTGAGGGCAGGGGCCAGTCCTTTCGTAAACAGGCCCAATGACCTACCTTTTCAGCTGCCAGATCCTTTTTGCCTGGCAGCACCTTTGGGAGGGAGGTTGGCACTCTTCAAGGAAAATTGGAGTTTGATTACTCAAGACAGATGGGTATTGGATATCATACATCAAGGTTACAAGCTTTATTTCCATACCTTACCTCCTTTCAAAGGCATGCCAGACGTTCCTCCTCAGCAAAGACTAGAGGCTCACAAACAAATTTCTCTGCTACTTCAAATAGGGGCCATACAACCGGTCCCTCTACCAGAAGTGGGCCTAGGATTTTATTCTCGCCTGTTCCTAGTACCAAAGAAGGGGAACACGTGGAGACCAATTTTGGATTTATCTATCCTCAACACATATCTGGACATTCCCAAGTTCAAAATGTTGACGTTACAACAACTTTTGCCTCTGCTGGGCAAAGATCACTGGATGGTGACTCTGGATCTCAAGGAGGCTTACCTTCATGTTCCTATCAGGCTCAGTTGCAGGAAGTATCTGCTTTCGGGCTGGGACTTCTCATTATCAGTTCTCTGCATTGCCCTTTGGCTTATCTACTGCGCCCAGAGTGTTCACGAAAGTTCTGGCTCCAGTGATAGCTTTCTTCAGGCTAAGAGGAATACAGATCTATCCTTATTTGGACGATTGCCTGATTCTGGCCCAAGAAAAGGACGAACTTCTTCATCATTTACAGTTTGTGATAGCAGTGCTAAGATGCCTGGGGTATTCTGTGAACGAAATAAAGTCCAGTCTAGTACCCTCTCAGGACATGTGCTTTCTGGGTGTGAGACTGAATACAGCATCCCAGATGGCCTTTTGACCCCGGACAAACAAAAGAATCTTTCTCTTTACTTCCATCAATTGTCTCATCAGTCCAGGCTGACTGCAAGGACAGTCCTTCAAGCCTTGGGGTTCATGGCATCTTGTATTCTGGTGCTTCCCAATGCCAAACTGCATATGAGGAAGCTACAATGGTATCTCGAAATGTATGGACACAGCACTGCCAAGATATGGACACTGTCATTCAGATAATACCTTGCATTCAAAAGGAGTTTTTGTGGTGGGCTCAGGAATGTCACCTAAACAAGGGACTCTCTGTGACCCGACCAGAGGCGAGTCAGATTCTAACGACAGATGCCTCAGACAAAGCTTGGGGAGCTCATCTAAATGGAAAGTGGGTACAAGACACGTGGCCTGCCAGACTTCAACATCTGCATATCAACCTGAAGGAGATGTTAGCAGTCCAATTTGCATTAATAGCTTTCAAGGATTTACTTCTTCCAGGGCAGGTGTTGGTTCTAACAGACAACACAACTGTCATGTGGTACATCAACAAGCAAGGGGGAACGCATTCTTATCCTCTATGCAGACAAGCAATGATTTTGTGGGAGACTGCTCTCAGTTTACAGCTGAATCTTCAGGCGAGGTTTCTGCCGGGAGCACAGAACTCCTTAGCAGATGTGTTGAGCAGGCAAATTATGGATCCCCACGAGTGGAAATTGGATCCTCATGTATTTCAGAAATTGACAGTGTTATGGGGAACTCCAGACATAGATCTGTTCGCTTCTCCACTAAACTACCAGCTGCCAAAGTTTTGCACAAAAAGGTTTCATCCCACAGCTTGGAAAGTGGATGCTCTTTCATTCAATTGGAGCAATCTTCATGTATATGCCTTTCCACCTCTGCCTCTCTTCCCAAAGGTACTCCTGAAGGTCAGACAGGACAAGCCAAAGATGATTTTAATAGCTCCAGATTGGCCTCGACAGCACTGGTACCCATTACTGAGAAGTCTGGTACGGGAGCCTCCATGGCCTTTGCCTTCGATTGCACACCTGCTGTCTCAGGAGAACAGTCATTTACTCAATGTCAAACTTCACTCTCTTCATCTAACAGCCTGGCATATTCTGTTTTAAACCCTGGAGGGTCTCAGCTTCCTCAGCAAGTTTTGAATGTTATTTTGGAGGCCAGAAGGCCTAGTACAAGGAAAGTGTACGCAGATAAATGGAAGAGATTTTTATTTTGGAGTACAGCAAAGGAATTTGATGTTTCTCAGCCTAATTTAAGTGTGGCTCTTCAATATCTTACTGAGTTACTGGACAAAGGTTTGTCCTTCTCTTCTATTAAGGTTCATGCTGCAGCAATTTCTGCTCACTATGACTGTGACCCACCATTGTTTTCTCATCCTTTCTTTAAGCAATTCCTTAGAGGGGCAAAGAATATAAGACCCCCACGTAGAGCTCCTACTCCTGCTTGGGATCTCAATTTTGTGTTGGAGAAACTCACTCTACAACCTTTTGAGCCTGCAGCTACTGCCGAGTTGAAATATTTATCATGGAAGACTGCTTTTTTGTTGGCCATTACCTCTGCGAGAAGGGTTTCTGAATTACAGGCCCTTATGGCAGTTGAGCCTTTCTTAATTTTCCATAAGGATAGGGTATTTTTATGCACTAATCCTTCCTTTATGCCTAAAGTGGTTTCTAGTGTGGCTTTAAACCAAACTATTCATTTGCCTACTTTTTATGCAAACCCCCAAAATAAAGGGGAAAAGATTTTGCACACTTTGGATATACACAGGCAGTTGCGATATTATTTGAGCAGAACTAAAGGATTCAGGCAGTCTCAGCAGTTATTTGTTTCTTTTGCTTTGGGTTCTCAGGGCAAGCCTGTGTCAAAACAAACTATTTCTAAGTGGATTGGGTTTTGTATTGCTTTCTGTTATTCCCATCATGGTAAGGAAATTCCAGCTGGGATTAGGCCTCATTCCACTAGGGCTACTGCCACTTCTACAGCTTTTGAGGGGTGGCAACTAAAGATATTTTGGAGGCAGCTACTTGGAGTTCAGTGCATACTTTCTCTAAGCATTACCACCTTCCACTTTACTCTAAATCTAGGGCTGGTTTTGCCACTGCAATTTTACAGGGCATGTTGGCAGCTCCTACTGCTTTATAGTTTTGCCATCCTCCCTTACCTCTGCTTTGGGATTCTACCCAAGTGTAAGGACTGCAGCAATGTGAGATGAAGAACATAGTACAGTTTTGTACCTACCATAAATGTAGATGTTCAAGATCCACATTGCTGCAGTCCAATTTATCTCCCTCCTTCCCTCTGTAGTTAGAGGCGGTTGTGTGGTTTGGGTTGTGAATATTGTGGATAGTGTATATATTGTACATATGATTAGTGCAAGGGTGGTTGGTTGTTTTTTGCTGTCTTTTGGTTTGGACCTTTCCTTTTAGGGTCTTCTGACATCTGGGGCAAGAAAAGACTGAGGATATGACGTCGGTCATGCGCATTTGTACCCTGACGTCCTGATGTCAGTCTTAAGCGCCTTGACCGACGTCAGCCTATTACTTTGATATTCGGGCCGACCGAGGACAGCGGACTACCCAAGTGTAAGGACTGCAGCAATGTGGATCTTCGAACATCTACATTTATGGTAGGTACAAAACTGTACTTTTATGCTGATAAATGGAGGAGATTTTTTCTTTGGAGCAAGGCTTACAGCTTTGATGTTTCAGTGCCTAATTTAAGTGTTTCACTACAGTATCTTACAGAATTACTAGACAAGGGTTTGTCTTTCTCCTCTGTAAAAGTTCATGCTGCAGCTATTTCTGCTCACTATGACTGTGACCCACCATTATTCTCTCATCCTTTGTTTAAGCAATTTCTTAGAGGGGCAAAGAACATAAGACCCCCGCGTAGAGCTCCTACTCCTTCCTGGGATCTCAATTTTGTGAAAAACTCACTTTACCTCCTTTTGAACCTGCAGCTACATCTGAGTTGAAGTTTTTGTCTTGGAAGACTGCTTTTTTGTTGGCCATTACGTCTGCTAGAAGGGTATCTGAATTACAGGCTCTCATGGCAGTTGAAACTTTCCTGATATTTCATAAGAATAGGGTATCCCTGCGTACTAATCCTACTTTTATGCCTAAAGTTGTTTCTAATGTGGCTTTAAACCAATCTATTCATTTGCCTACATTTTATGCTGATCCCCAGAATAAAGGGGAAAAAATTTTACACTCTTTGGATATTCACAGGCAGTTACGTTATTATTTGAGCAGAACTAAAGGGTTCAGGCAGTCTCAACAGTTATTCATTTCTTTTGCCTTGGGTTCACAAGGAAAACCTGTTTCAAAGCAAACTATTTCCAAGTGGATTGGTCATTGTATTGCTTTTTGTTATTCTCATCATGGTAAGGAGGTTCCGGCTGGAATCAGACCTCATTCCACTAGAGCAACTGCCACTTCTACTGCCTTTTTAAGGGGAGTAGCTACTAAAGATATTTTGGAGGCAGCTACTTGGAGTTCATTGCACACTTTCTCTAAACATTACCATCTCCCTCTTTATTCCAAATCTAGGGCTGGGTTTGCCACTGCTGTTTTACAGGGCATGTTAGCAGCTCCTAATACTATCTGATTTTACCAACCTCCCTTTACCTTTGCTTTGGGATTCTACCCACATGTTATGACTGCAGCAATGTGAGATGAATAACATAGTACAGTTTTGTACCTACCATAAATGTAGATGTTCGAAGATCCACATTGCTGCAGTCCAATTTTCCCTCCCTCCTTCCCCTCTATAGTTTGGGGTGACTGGGTGGTTTGTGGTGTACCTTTTTATTGCTGTTTTGGTGTTTGGGTGTTTGTCTATTGTAGCTATGGCCTTTCTTTTTAAGGCTTTTTGACATCTGGGGCAAGAAAGACTGAGGATATGGCGTCGGTCATGCGCTTTAGTGTCACTGCGCACTGACGTCAGATCTAAGCGACCATGACCGACGCCAGCCTAACACTTTGGTATTCGGGCCGACCGAGGACAGCGGACTACCCACATGTTATGACTGCAGCAATGTGGATCTTCATTTATGGTAGGTACAAAACTGTACTTTTTAATGCCAAGTTTATTTTCATTGTGCGACAGTACTGCTTTGTTTAGCCGATACCTATCCCTGTTCGTGCATTTTGCTATAAAATGTAAAAAATAAAATCCAAATAATCGTTGTAGAAGTAAAGCAGTATGCACACATTAGTGTTTATGGCAAATGGGGTGAGATAGCCAGGTAATGGAACATTGGAATGGCTGCAGGGGTACTCTGGTGCCATATTTTGGTTGTCTGTTCTTCAGTTTGCATTTGAAAGTTGTTATCCCATAATTCCATTGGAGTGGGTGGGGTTATGTAATTGTGTATGCAAATTTTGTTAATCAGCGTACAGATTTGTACATATTTTTCATGGGCCTTGTCCAGATTTTTGATGATTCCAGGTTGAGAGGTATGACTGACGGGCTGAAATAGAAGGAAGAAGACAACCTGGATCTTTAGTTTTTTAAGTATATAACTTTCAATGTTAAGTTGTCCATCTCACCTTTATTCTTGCTGGTTGGGATCGGAGCCAATCCTCGGCTCCGACTTGGCCAACTTCAATAGCTCGAGAGCTGTTTACTAGCTCGAGGCTACCCCTTATCCCATAATGCCTAGTGATAGCAACCCAGATCTCGTTTGCCGCTTCAGCTACGAGGGCGTCATTTTTCTGGCTCAGGCTTGTATATTTAACTTTTTTGTGTAAGCTTTCTTCTAAAATCAAAATTTTATTAGTATTCTTTCTATTTACAGTTAGTGTTCCGTGTTATAGTTATTTTTTCTTGCGTTTCCCTTTTTAGAGAACTCTAAGTTAGAGAGTTCTCTCCACCCCTTCCCCCTCCCTAGGTTAGCCGTTTAACTTAAGAGGCTCTCCATCTTTTTCCCTTAGTAAAAAAAAAAAATATATATATATATATATATATATGTATGTGTGTGTGTGTGTGTGTGTGTGTGTGTGTGTGTGTGTGTATAGATATATATATATATATATAGATATATATATATATATATATATATATATATATATATATATATATATATATATATATATATATATATATATATATATATATATATATATATATATATATATATATATATATATATATATATATATATATATATATATATATATATATATATATATATATATATATATAAATATCTTAAGTTTTTTGTTCTAATTTTAGTTAGTACTGGTGTGTTGTTTGTCTAGTCTAGTACTGTTTTTCGTCTATATTGTTTGGCTTTTTTCTTGGCATAGCAATGTCCAAGGAAACTAAGGTTTCTGGATTCAAGAAGTGTGACTCATGCTGTCAGAAAATGTCTGACAGGCACACTAGTTGCGTCTATTGTTTAGGCGCTGTTCACCCGCAGGACTCTTGTTCTATTTGCCATGCTTTTAGTCTTAGAGCCCTGCAGGAACGCAAGAACAAACTGATTCTTAGGGGTCTTTTAAAACCCCAGGATTCACCGGCAGAGTTCACAGTCAGTGAAATCCCCAAAATCCACTAAGCCGTTGGCTCCACCCTCGGAGCCAACTCCTATGCAGGATTTACTTTCCACATCTGTTCCGGCTGGTACTGACAAGACAATCTGCCCGTCGGCTCCATCAGATGCTTCGGAGCCATCGCGGAGCCACAAAAGGCTGAGGTCCCCTTCCTTAGAGTTGGGGCATTCGGCTCCTCTGTCTCCATTTCTTCAAAGTGAATGTAGCCACTGATCCTCTCATTCCTCTCAATCCTCTAGGCTGTCGGATCACGATGTGGAGAGAGTAGTCAGTAGGTTGCTAAAGTCGCAGGCACTAGCTAAATTATTGTCTAGCCCTCCTCAACAGGTATCGGCTCCATCCACTTCACTTGATGTTTCTCCTCTGACTCCAGTGAGTTCGGAGCCAGAGTTTGTTGGGGTTCGGGTAGTGGAACCGTCGGCTCCGATCACCATATCCTCTTCGGTTCCGACCTCGGCTCCGATTACCTCGATGGTTCCTTCGATCATGGAATCTGGTCGCCAGAGTTTCCTCATTGGTCCGAGGGGGGGAGTGGCATTGGACGCTTGTCCGACCCCGTTCTCCCACTCGGAGCTTCAGCGCAGGTGAGCTCTGCTCCAACATCAGCCTCGGAGCCATCCCCCTTGGCGCGGAGAAAGATTCCTGTTTCTTCGGAACCGGAGCTTTCTCTTCCTCGAGGCAAGGACGCCTTCAGGGTCATGTGGAGTGTGCTGTCTCCTGAGTCAGCTCCACCTGCTCCATCCCCCATAGTGTCTGTGCCAACCTCTGTTCCACCTCCAGACCCCATGCGTAGGGAACCAGTGGTCCAGGACACCCCATTGGGTGTTTCCTCTTCTTCTGAGGCCTCTCCTGATCTCTCAAAGGAGCCCCCTTGGAAGAAGAAGTGCAAGAGGAAGCACATTGACTCCCCAGACTCTGTCACGTCTGATACGGACTTAGATGAATTGGTAGGGTCCCCGAGGTCCCCCTCTGAAGATGTTTCATTCGCGGACATCCTTGAAATGCTTAGGCAGAGGGGGGACTGGACTTCCCCAGCCCCTACCGAGGATATGTCCGTATTCCTGGATGCTTTTGGTTCCTGACCTTCCACCTCCTGGGTTTCTCTGCCTTTTGACCCACTTGTGTCTGTAGTGGCTCGAAAGGCGTGGTCAGCTCCTGACACAGTGGAATCAACTCTGAGGAGACCGAATAAGTTTATTTTAGCCTTCCAGGATAAACAATCCCTTTCTAAGGGTGTGCCTGTTGATACCATGGTGGTAGCAGCTGCCACCAAAAAAGAGATGGCAGAGACCTCTTCATCTGTTCATCCTCTTAACAAAGAGTCTAGGACCATGGACAGATATGGAAAGTGAATGTTTGCTTCAGCGACCTTCTCCATGAGGTCCCTGAACTACTTATGTCACTTCACTCTTCTTCAGAGGGATCTCCTAAAAGAGCTAGGAGATACCCTTCAAGATCCTACAGCTGAGGGAGTACAGGCCAAAGTAACTTCCCAGCTAGCGATTCTTAATTCCGTAGTTAACTTCTCCATGAGGCTCATTTCTTATGCCACCAATGGAGCGAGTAGAGCTGTGGGCACTGCTGTGGCCCTCAGGAGGCATGCTTGGATGCGGCTGTGTAATTTTGCGGAACCCTTTTGAACATCCTTCACCAACACCCCCTTTGATGGCTCTTTTCTCTTTTGGGCTGCAGGTGAAAGACACTTTGACTAGGTGTGAGCAAGAAGGCAAGACTCCCTCTGCCGTGGGAGTCCATTTTTCCACTCCCTGAAGACTCTTTCCCAAGGGTCAGAGGAGTGGGAAGATGTGGTTCCGCAAATCTCAGGGATCCTTGCCTGACACAGTAGAGATTTTTCCTCCAGAGGCGGAGGGGGAAATAACAATAGACGCCTCCCTCGTGGCAGAGGGGGTCCGCCGAACCAGGGCAACCGAGAATCCTTCTCTGATAAGCCCTTCCAACATCCCTGAAGGGTTGCCCGGCTACTCGCCTCTGGAGGCAGTCAGGGGAAGACTTTCACTGAACCCAAGAGCCTGGCAAAAATTAACAAGACAGATGGGTACTATCCATTATATCCGGAGGTTACAGAATTCCCTTTCTTCAATGCCCCCTACAGTCAAAAAAGGCCCTTCCAGATGTTCCACCCTATCTGAGGGAGCAAGCAGTTATAGAAGTGTCAAAACTGCTAAGAAAAAGAGCCATCCAATAGGTCCCCGCAGACCAGCTTGGATCCGGAACTTACTCAAGGTTCTTTTTGGTACCAAAAAAGACAGGGGACTGGAGACCCATTCTGGATCTCGGCAGATTAAACAGATCTGTGCAAAGAACAAAGTTTCGGATGGTCACGCTACAGTCCATTCTACCCTTTCTGGGTCAGGACAATTGGATGTGCGCAATAGATCTTCAAGATGCATACTACCATATCAAGATGGACAGACACTCCAGGAGATTTTTTAGCTTTCGGGTCGGGGCCAGTCACTACCAGTTCAGAGCTCTGCCCTTTGGTCTCACCACAGCTCCCAGGGTGTTCACCAAATGTATGGCAGTGGTCACAGCTCACCTGAGATGTCAAGGATTCCAGGTGTTTCCATATCTAGACGACTGGCTCCTCACTGCTGCCACCAGGCATCAACTTTTACAGGCGCGGGACTACACAATCACCTTTTACACCCAGCTAGGTATTATTATAAATTTCGAAAAATCTGCCTTGTTGCCCTGTCAGTCTGTCACTTACATAGGAGCAGAATTAAACACAAGGGAAATGTTCGCAAGGTTACCACTGGAAAGAGTGTACACGATCCGTCAGCAAGTACAAGTCAGATATGTCCTTCAAACTCTAGGCTCCATGGCAGCTGCCATTCTCCTTCTTCCTTTGGCGGGCTTCCATATGATGATTCTTCAGTGGCTTCTTTTCACTCACTGGTCTTTCCAAGAGCTGTCCATGTCTCACATGATCCTGATTACAGAAGCATGCAAAAGACACCTTTCTTGGTGGATGGTCTCCCCACTAGTGACTCAGGGCAGACCCTTCAGTCATGCCCCTCCGGTAGCCACAATGACCACAGATGCCTCCCTGATAAGGTGGGGGGCATTATCTGGGCAGGACAGTCCAAGGCACTTGGCAACCTCACGAGTACCATCTGCACATAAACGTCCTAGAAATGAGGGCTGTGCTCCTAACGTTGCAAGCCCTTCAGGGCTCTCTTCCTTCTGGGACCATTGCAATCCAAACAGACAATATGTCAGTGGTGTGATACATCAACAAGCAGGGTGGGACCAGATCTTACCCCTTGTGTCGAGAATCACTCAGACTGTGGCAGTGGGCGATTTTCCCCCAACGCTTTCTGATTGCGACGCACATCCCTGGGAAATCCAACGTCATAGCGGACAGGCTCAGCAGAGCGATCCTCATGCCTCACGAGTGGTCCCTGAATCAGGAAGTTGCGGACCTAATCTTCCGCAAATGGGGACAGCCTTGCTGCGATCTTTTTGCCACCCCTTTCAACAGCAAATGCAGCAACTACTACTCCATTCTTCCGCTTCCAGGTCCCATACCCAGGAACGCTCTAGTCCATGATTGGCCTCAGGGACTTCTTTATGCCTTTCCTCCCTTTCCCCTTATACCAAAACTTATACAGAAAGCGAAGTTGTTGGGTTGCAAAATGATCCTCATTACCCCCTACTGGCCTTGACAGATATGGTTCCCGATGTCCTTCAAGGATGTATCTGCAGTCATCACATATGGGTTGTCCTGCCTCAGGCAGCCCTTTGGATGGCCGGATTCCAAAGTCTGGGTCTGGCCTCGGCTGATGTCGCACTTTCCCCAACGTCAGAGCGTCTGGAGTATAAAAGCATCAGCCGACGCCATTTTCCTCAGTCTTTCTTGCCGCGTGGTGCCCGAAGCAGAAGCAGTTCGCAAGTGCCGGTCGGCCAGCTCCTGTTATTCAGCTACTGAAGACTTCGAAAAAGCTAAGTACCCCGTTGGGGACTCTTTCTTGCCTCAGCCGATGTCAGATAAAGTTAATAATTGTTTAACTTGTGGGAAACAAATACCTCATAAGGATTTCCACTCTTACTGCCTCCCCTGGCTAGGCCCAGACCACGACGTCTCGGCCTGTTCAGCCTGTGCTTCCTTCAACCGACGAACGCTTAGACGTCGGTCGGAGTTTGCAGAGGAATTTTTTGGGGCTAGTTTTGTTTACAAGATGCCGTTGGAGACTCCGACTTCGCATTTAGTTAAGAAACGGAAGGACAAGGACCGACACACGCGGGCCGTGGTTTCGGCTGAAACCATGGTCAGGCCTACCGCGAGTGTCTCGGTCTCGGCTGAAACAGAGTCCTTGGTACTTCCGATAACCGAAACCGCACAACCGACTACCTCGGCCCCGGAGGCCCCGGCCGAGTCTGTCATTGAATTACCTTCTGAAACTGGTGTCCAGGAACCTTCCGACACCATTCCTTTAGTCAAGTCTACTCCTGCACGTGGTGCAGCCAGACCTCCTGCATCCATGTCCATTAAGGCTTTTTCTAGGGCTAAAGCTGCTAAACTTTCTAAAGCTTTGCCTCCCAAGGTTACCTCTGAGACCTTCTTCTGGCTCTCAGATTCTTAGCTTAGCAGAGGATCTTATCTCCTTAATTAGAGGTTCTCAACCTCATCCGGACAGGAGCTCTCAACCACCCCCAGACAAAAGGCCTAGGGTTGAGCCCTCTGACCCTCACTCCTCAGATGAGTCCTCTGATGGCTCTACTCTGTCAGACCACCAGGAGGAGGCTTATTCGGCCTACGAGGATTCTGATGCTGAAGAATCTATTCCCTCGGCCTCTCCTCCTGAAGAGTTTTCATTTGGAGAGACATTACACTCTGAGAGAACATTTTCAATGGAAGGATCAGGAATTCTCTGATTCTAGGAAGAGATTAAGGACCTTTTTACATTTGCCTCTGCATAGGCCTTTAGCTATACCTCCTGTTTTGAATGTCATTGATGATGTGTACTCTGATGCTAGTACAGCCCCTGACTCTCTCCCTCAAGCTCCTGCCAAACCTGATAGGTACTACAGGGTCCCGGACTCACATCTACAGCTATACAAGGCCCACTCTGCTGACCCAGAAACTATTTCCCAGGGCCGAAAAGGGGTTGCAGCTGCCACTGCTAGAAATCCTCTTCCCTCTGAAAGGGAGTCCAGAGCTTTAGAGAGATGGGGTAAGAAAGTGTATACTTCTGCAACTCTTTCCATGAGGGCATTAAATTGTCAATTTCATATGATACAGTTCCAAGAGTATTTGTTAGATGAATTGCATAAGAAGCTGTCTTCTTCTGAAACCCTTGATCGCAAATCCCTTCAGGATCTGGTACATAACTCCCAGCAGGTCAGTAACCATTTCTTGCAGTGTGGTTATGATGCATTGGAAGCTTCATGTAGGTCAGCTATGACAGGTGCAGTCATACGTAGACATGCCTGGCTGAAGGAACAATCTCTGCCAGACCATGTTAAAGCTAAGCTTTTGGATGCTCCTATGGAAAAGCAAAAATTATTTGGTTCCACGGCTCAAGAGGTCTTAAAGAAATTCGAAGAAAAGGCAAAATCTGTGCAAACAGTCAAAGACTTTCTGCAAGTCCAACCACCGAGATTCAGCAGAAATTGGCCTACTAAGAATTGGTCCTTTCCGGACTCGGACAGATCTCAGAGAGGCAGAAATAGGCGTGCCAGAGGTAGAGGGCAAGCTTAGTGCAGGAACTACAACTTCTACACCAGGACAAACTCAATGACTTTGTTTTGACTCCGCCGACCAGGGCTCAATTAGAAGCACCTTTGGGCGGAAAGCTTTCTTTATTTTCAAAAAATTGGCACAGCATTACAAGAGACACATGGACACTGCAAATAATAGACAAAGGATACAGGTTCCATTTCCACACATTGCCAAAAAGAAAAGGCATGCCAGACCTGCCACCAAATCAGAGGGCAGAGGCTTTGAAACAAATTTCCAACTTAATACAAATGAAAGCTATTGAAAAGGTACCTTTTTCAGAACAAGGCCAAGGATTTTACTCCAGACTATTCCTTGTTCCAAGAAAAGAAAATCAATGGAGGCCTATTCTCGACTTGTCCGCTCTAAATACTTGCCTCATTGTGCCAAAATTCAAAATGCTGACTCTACAGCAACTCCTTACCATGCTGGGCAAGGGGTCTTGGCTGGTGACTCTAGACCTCAAGGAGGCATACCTGCATGTCCCTATCAGACAAAGTTGCAGAGGACACCTCAGATTTCTTGCAGGATCAGAGCATTATCAATTCTCAGCATTGTCCTTTGGCTTATCTACTGCGCCCAGAGTATTCACAAAATGCCTGGCATCAGTAATTGCACATTGCAGACTTCAGGGGATTCAAATTTACCCATATCTGGACGACTGCCTTATACAAGCGGACAGCAAGCAAACTTTGTTAAAGGACTTGGATTATGCCATCCACCTACTGCAGGCTTTGGGATATACAGTCAGCTTCCACAAATCAAGACTTGTTCCATCCCAAAGAATAACCTTTCTGGGTGCGGATCTAGACACAACCACCCAAATGGCCTTTCTCACAGAAGAAAAACAAAAACAACTACCGGATTACTTCAAGAATCTGACAAGACAAACTCAGCTGACTGCAAGGAAAATCCTGCAGGCCCTGGGTTACATGGCATCTTGCATTCTTTTGATTCCACAAGCAAGGCTGCATATGAGAAAATTACAATGGTACCTAAGGAGCTTATGGACTCAGCACAGTCACAACTTAGAAACTTGGATCCCACTCATTCCATGCCTCCAAAAGGAATTTCTGTGGTGGGCTCAAGCCTGCCAGTCAAACAGCGGGTTGCCCTTCAGCAAGCCAAGAGCCAACCAAACCATCACTACGGACGCTTCAGACAAAGGTTGGGGAGCACACATGGAGGGCAGATGTATCCAAGGGCAATGGACACAAAGAGAGCTGCGCATGCATATAAACCAAAAGGAAATGCTGGCAGTGATGCATGCAATCGAGGCCTTCAAACTTTTTCTGCATCAAGGCCACCTTCTCATAAGGACAGACAACACCACAGTTATGTGGTACATAAACAAGCAAGGAGGCACCCATTCCTACCCTCTTTGCAGACTGGCAATGAATCTATGAGAACTTTCCTTGAAACTCAATATACAGCTGCAGGCCCAGTTCGTGCCAGGGAAGGACAATATACTGGCGGACAGCTTAAGCAGAAATATCATAGATGCACATGAATGGATGCTGCACCCAGACATCTTCTTACTCATAACACAGTCATGGGGAAGGCCGGAAATAGATCTGTTCGACTCCCCCCACAATCGACTGAAGAAATTCTGCTTAAGGACATACCACCCACAAGCTTGGAAAGTGGACGCTCTCTCTTTCAGCTGGAAAGCTCTAACAGTGTATGCTTTTCCACCTCTTCCATTAATGACCAGGGTCTTACTGAAGATCAGGACAGAGCAGCCCAGAGTGATTCTAATAGCTCCAAACTGGCCAAGACAGCACTGGTACCCACTGTTAAAGAGCATGTCACAGACGAAACCGTGGCCTCTCCCCCTATGGCCACTTCTACTGACGCAGCACAATTTCAAGACTCTGCATTTGCCTGGAAAATACCATGACTCCTCCTCAGGATAAGCTATCCCAGAGAGTGAAGGATATTATTATGGAAGCTTGACGGCCTTCCACAAGGAAGGCATATTCAGGAAAATGGAAAAGATTTCACACTTGGAACACAACAAAGGGCCTTGATGTGACAGTGATGAACATGGCACATATACTGGAATATTTGGCAGAATTGTACCACAACGGCCTGTCTTACTCTTCTATTAAGATACATGCCTCAGCAATTTCAGCGGAATACAATGTTAACCCACCTGTCTTCTCTCATCCTCTCCTGAGACAGTTTCTAAGAGGAATCAAAAACATCAAACCTCCAAGGAAACCACCTCTACCTACTTGGGACCTTAACTTCGTTTTGGAAAAACTAACACTTCCTCCCTTTGAACCAGTAGCATCTGCAGATCTACAGTTCCTGTCTTGGAAAACTGCCTTCCTTCTGGCCATAACCTCAGCAAGAAGTGTATCTGAGTTACAAGCCCTAATGGCAGTGCAGCCATTTCTTATCTTTCATCAGGACAGAGTTTCATTGAGAACCAATCCTACATTTATGCCAAAGGTGGTATCCAGGGTATCTTTGAACCAAGCCATTCACTTGCCCACATTCTTCCCACAACCACAGAATAAAGGGGAAAAACTTCTGCACACCCTGGACATACACAGACTGTTGCGCTACTACTTGGACAGAACTAAAAGTTACAGAAAGACTGACCAGCTGTTTGTAGCATATGTTGCTGGGGCACAAGGAAAAGCAATTTCCAAACAGACAATTTCAAAATGGATAGGAAATTGCATTTGTTTTTGTTACTCCTTTCATGGAAAAACTGTGCCAGCTAACATTAGACCTCATTCCACGAGAGCCACAGCCACCACCACAGCCTTTCTAAGAGGGGTGGCTACCAAGGACATTTTAGAAGCTGCTACATGGAGCTCCGTGCATACATTTGCCAAGCATTACAATTTACCTTTATACTCCAGATCCAGAGCAGGCTTTGCTACGGCAGTCCTGCAGGGTATCTTAGCTACACCATCCTTTACTTAGTACCTCCACCCCCAGATTGGCTGTGGTATTCTCCCATATGTGATGACTGCAGATGCATCCTTGAAGGACATAGTACAGTTTTGTACCTACCATAAATGTAGATGTCCGATAGGTATGCATCTGCAGTCAGGTTTACCCTCCCTCCTTCCTCTCTCTAGTATACTTCTTGGGTACTTACCTCTCTTATAGCTAGCTGGGGGGATCTATTATGGTGTATTTGTTTTTATAGTATTGTGCATGTTTGGATTTGTTTTTGCAATGCATATCTCCAAATTTTAGCCTTCATTAGAGGGCACCTGGCATCTGGGGCAAGAAAAACTGAGGAAAATGGCGTTGGCTGATGCTTTTATACCCCAGACGCTCTGACATCGGGGAAAGTGCGACATCAGCCGAGGCCAGACCCAGACTTTGGAATCCGGCCGACCGAAGGGCTGCCTGAGGCAGGACAACCCATATGTGATGACTGCAGATGCATACCTATCGGACATCTACATTTATGGTAGGTACAAAACTGTACTTTCCTACACCTCTATCTTCCCGATCAGCCCTGGACTCTGGACCCGGTTCCAGATCAACGGATTCATCAATTGGGCGGGTTGCATCAGTCCCTTCAGACTCTCCAGCTCACAGCTCGGTTGCTCCACTGCCAACCTTAGCCAGGCTTCCCAGCATTTCTCCAGCAGTCCGTGAGGTTTTTGTTTCCTCGCATAAATCCACAACAAGAACAATTTATGCTAGCAAGTGGAACCGTTTTTCTTTTTGGGCTGAGTCTAGGAACGTTGATCCCTTCTCAGCCCCAGTCCATGAGATTCTAGAGTTCCTAGCACAACTTTTTTCACTCTGGAGCCGCTGCCGCTACCATTGGGGTGCAATTAGCAGCCATTTCTAATTTTCATATTGGGTTGCAGAATTCAAACCTCATGTCTCACAAGCTGTGTAAAGCTTTTTTGAGAGGGACATCTCTTCTTAGACCTCCAATGAGCGATCTCCCTCCACCTTGGGACCTTAATTTAGTCCTAATGTCCTTAATTTTGCCTCCTTTTGAACCAGCGGCATCCTGCTCCGTCAAGTTTCTCGCCTGGAAAACACTCTTTCTGGTTGCTAATTTTTGTTTCATGGTCATTGATCACATTAAGGACAGACATGTACAATCTCATGTTCTACGTGATAGGCTCACCTATAAAGGGAAAATGTGGATCATCAAACTAGGGGCTCTTTTTTTCCCCTGGTTTGAATGATCATTTTTGAGGCATCCACTTTATGTTTGTTGTTATATTGGGATTTATATATTAATTCATATATTTGGGATAATTGTGTTTATTTGCATTACATTTCATGCATTTATGAACTAGTGCAGTATTTTTTTGATGCACTAGAGGGTGCTCTATGCTTTCTATATGAAATTTGTATAAGTTTTAAGACAGCAAGTTAGGTTTTGTCTTAATTTTGTACATCATGTTTGGTTGCTGATGAAGGATTTACCGAAACTGGTACAACCATGTCGGTGTACGGTTATGACATTAAATATAACGATTGCCTGTGTCATGGAGTTGAGTGCTGGCTTTCTTTTTTTCACTTTTGGTTTGGTTTCCCAGCCGTACACCAGCCATTCGTGCAGGAGGATGTTTTGGTGCTATCACTTCAGCCAGGCGAGTTTCAGAACTGCAGGCACTATGTGTCCGTCCTCCTTATCTGGCTTTTCTCAAGGACAGAGTTTCTCTGAGGACAAACCCTTCATTTCTTCCCAAAGTCTGCTGCGAACATAACTTGAATCAATGTTTAGATCTCCCTGTTTTCTTCCCCAATCATAGCAACAAGGCAGAATACTAAACCGAAGGGTCATTCTACTAGGGCAATAGCCACCTCTGTAGCTTTTCAGTCTAGGTTGCCCATGGATTCCATATGTGCAGCTGCTACGTGGGCAAATCCTCATACCTTTATTTCCCATTACAATGTGGTTATGGTCTCCCAGAGCAGAGCTGATTTTGGTTCCACTGTTCTGAAGAGTCTGTTCCACTGAGCCACCCAGGGTGTTTGCTGCTAGGGACTCTGTCCCAGCCAGCAACAATGAAGGCAAGATAGACAACTTAACATAAAGAAGTTATGTACCTACCATATTGTTCCATGTTAGTTGTCTTAATTTCGCCTTCTTTCTTGCGTCCCACCCTCCGTCCCCCTGTCCTAGTGGATCGAGAGGAGTCCTTTTCTTTTCACTGGCTGAATATTCATTTGTTTCCTCTAATGATTTAGAGCTCTAGGAGGTATATAGTCAACCAGCTCTTTTGACTGGTTTATTTTCTTACGTTTGGAGTTAGCTATTACAAACGAGATCTGGGTTGCTGTCGCTAAGCATTATGGGATAAGGGGTAGCCTCGAGCCAGTAAACAGCTCTCGAGCTATTGAAGATGGCCGAGTCAGAGCTGAAGATTGGCTCCGATCCCAACTAGCAAGAAAGAAGGCGAGATGAAGACAACTAACATGGAACGTTATGGTAGGTACATAACTTCTTTTTTTTATTCCTCTGACATCTGCAAGAGTATCTGGGTTGCAACCATTTTTGGTAGGTTCACCTTTTTTTTTGCTTTTGCATGCATGTTAGGGTATGTGTAGGAAAATAAAATCCCCCCCCCCCCCCAGGTGACTTTAATACTTTGAGTGTATCTTGACTCTAGCCATCTATCTCGCTAATTTTTTTCAGAATTTGAATGCCAGGGAAAATAGATTTTGTGTACTCTGGTCATGCTTTAGCACCTCTGGTATTATCCTGTCAGTGCTAAGTCTTTCAGGAAAACTGTACCATTGTGGATTTCCTAGTATGGGATCGGAAAATGACTTGTCATTTCAGACAATTCCAGTTGTTCTTTACAATATCTTGTCTTATTCCCACCGTGGTAAAACAATTCAGGTCAGGACTAAGGCATATTCTAATGGAGCCTTGTTTTCATTGATGGCATGTTCGAAAGGGCTGGACTCTAGAAGCATTATAGAGGTAACTATATGCGTGTCTGTGCACTCCTGTGTTGTGATGCTTGCATTAAGTACTGAGCTTTGCAAATAGTTATGTAGGGGTTCTATTCTCACTGCAGTCACATGTGTGTGCATTGAACAATCACTGCATGTGTTAAACATTACATACTGGATTCTTTGTAAAAGGCCCAGGACTGACTATGCTATGACCATTCTCCAGGGGCTCCTAGATTCTTTTTTTTCCTCCCAGGTTGGATAAACTTTGGTAATCAGTCCATATAGCCAAAAGGCTACTACTGTAGCAAGCATGATTAGCATAATTTAGTCGTGTAAGTTCTACTTTAAATTATAACAGCAGCAGATGTTCAAGTTCCTCACTGCTGGAGTAGCTGCACCAACCCACCATCCCCCTACTTCTGTATATAGTCATTGTTCAGGATATAAAATTGTTACTTTTATGTCTTTTAGAGGTACAGGATGAGTTTGCGCTTTTCCCTGTCTGGGCAATAAAGCCCTGAAGATTTCTTCACTGTGACTGCTGATTTCCCTCCTTTGAGCTGTCCTTTCTGCAGTCAGAGTGTAGAGGTGGGAGGGAACTTGTGAAGCTAGCTGGTTGTTGTTTCCTGGGCAGGAAATAACCCATATAACCAAAATGCTGCTGTAGAACTGAGGAATTCATTCATATATGGTTAGTGGAATGTATACAGGTTTACTTTCTTTTATCTAGCTTTGGATGTAGCAGTTCTCTGGAAGTCTGGCAAATATGCACTTAAGCTGTAAACTGTGGCTGGGAGTGAAATAGTTTTTGTATGGGTAGTGAAGTCTTGTTTGCACATGAGTGCACAGCCTGAAATTACCAAATCAGAGCCTTCAATTCCAGTCACCCTTGATCTTGCCAGTGGTATTATACTTTGGAAGGGAAAGAAATGACATGGTCGAATTTTGTCTTTTCCATCCATCTCCACCTGTGAGTTATTGGATCCGACACTGACCTTTTCAAATCTTCAGTTCAAGATATCTACCTCATTTACTCATAATACCCTGCTCTAACTGCCTGTCCTTAGATGTAATTTGCTACCATTGAGTTCAGGTCATGGTAGAGTGCTCTGTATTTAGATTTTGTCATATATTTTTGTCTAGAGATTTTTGCTATCCTCTACCCTGTAGTTTCACTATTAGTGTTAGTAGTAGTTGTATGTAGTTTGTGTGTGTGTATTCTCTAGGTAGGTAGCATTAAAATTGTTCCTATAGTTCTTAATAGTAGTCTTTTACAGTTACTAATAGTTAGTAATCCGTTCTTATAGAGTTACAGTAATTTTCTGTCAATCTGTGTAATACTTTTCAAGTTAGTGTTTGGTGTTAGTATTGTATTGTGGTGTTTTCTGACATTTCCTGCCCTTTTCCATGAAGTTGCTATGTGTATTGTTTAGTGTAAGTTTTTTTCTTCCCCTGAATGTGGAGAAAGCTTCGTGGTTCAAAAAATGTGTATCCTGTGGACACAAACTGCCAATGCAAAATGCCCACAGCAAGCAAGTCTACCTTTAGGTGTGAAGCACTTGGCGGCAGAATGTGAAGCTTGTGCTACTTTCATTGCCAGAGTAGTCAACAAAAGGAGAACCAAACTTATCAGTAAAGGCCTTCTTCTGCCCTCAACTGCTTATTTGTCCACTCCCTCTTCCAGCAAGAAGCCAGAGAAATGGGAGAATGAAAGTCTAGGGGCATGGAGTTGAAGTCCTGTGGAAAAGAGTGGGAAGAGAGCAAACTCTTTTGCTTGTCACTTGATAGACCGGTAGAACTGCAGGTACACCGACCTTCTGGTCCTTCACTATCGATTCAGCCATGATCTCCATAGGTTCATAGGTTCATAGGTTTATACTAGGCTATCTGCCCTAAGGCATTTATAAGCCTAGCCCAAATTTTTGTGGCTTACGCCACCCCTTATATGAAAAAATACTGTGCCCATTAGTTTGTTGTGCCTCTGTCCAGCAGTGACACAGAGATGATTCCCGGGGTAAACCTACGATCTCCCATCCACAGGTCTAGATTTCTCTTGAACAGAGTCAGCGAGGTGCTCTGCCTCACATGGACCGGGATTTTATTCCACAGCATAGGGAGTCTCTGAGTGATAAATCTATCCCTCCAGCACGTCCTATTTATATCCGTGCTAAGGTTTAAGTCGCTTGCTCTAGTGGTTTTGGTGGATTTGGATTTTTGAGGTGGAGCATGTCCATTAATTCGGGTTGGACATGGCCTTGTATGTCAGGCACATGTCACCTCTGAGCAGGCGGTATGCGACTGAATAGAGCTGGAGTTTCTTCAATCTGGCAGCATATGACAGATTTTGGAGTCCCTTTATCCTTTTGGTGAGGAACTTTTGGGGTCTCTCCAATTGCTGCAGATGTCTGGTGAGATACATCCCGAATGGGGCATTGTACTCGATCATTGGTCTGATAAGTGAAGAGTACAGGGGAACAATGACCTCACTAGATCTGGATGTGAATCCCTTCATGATCAGGTGGGCAATGTAGAAGGTCTTTCTAACCACTTTAGCAATGTGAGTGTCAAAGAAAGGCCACTGTCAACCTGGGTCCCCAGGTCCCTGATAACCTCTTCTGTGCTTAGTGGATTGCCACCTATATGGTAGCTTGGGGTTACCTTGTTTTTCCCGAAGGGTATGACTATACATTTTTGGCGTTTAACTTCAGGCCATGGCTCTGGCACCAGCTATCTGTTTCCGTGAGTCCCTTCTGAAGGATATCCGTGTCCGATGCACTTTCCACTATGGCGCCCAGTTTGCAGTCGTCTGCAAACTTTGTCAGCCAAAGTCCTCCCATGCTGGCCTGTACTTCTGAGAAGTAGATGCCAAACAATAGGGGGCCAAGGACCGAGCCCTGTGGGACACCACTTGTAACTGGCTTGGAGTCTGACACAGCGCCAGCAACTCTAACCCTGTGGGTTCTGTCCTTAAGCCAGTTTGCAACCCATCTTGTGACATATGGGTTTACATTTAAGCTGGTAAGATGTTCTTCGTTTTCCATTGCTGCAGTCCTTACTATTGGGTATAGTCCGCATCCAGTCGGCCCGAATACCAGAGTATAAGGCTGACGTCGGTCAGGGCGCATTAGACTGACGTCAGTACGTCAGGGTACTAATGCGCATGACCGGCGTCATATCCTCAGTCTTTTTTGCCGCGTGGTCCGATGCAGAAGCAGTTTTGCGAGTGCAGGTTGGCGTTCTGAAATATTTCCGAAACCGGAGTTTCAGACCGAATCAGAGTTGGCTAAGTACCCCGTTGGGGAACATTTTTTGTTTTTTCTTGCCTCAGTATTTAACCGGATGTCAGAAAAAGTGAATAACTGTATTTCTTGTGGGAAACAAATACCTCATAGGGATTACCATACATTGTGTATACCTTGTTTAGGGCCTGAACACGACGTTGTTGGTTGCCGCTCTTGTGCTAGGTTTAACAAACGCACTATTAAGAGGAGGTTAGACTGTGCCAGATTAGTGTTTGGGAAGCGTTGCAATTATATAATGCCGTCGGATGCTCCGGCCGCGCCCAAGAAGCGCAAGGACAAAACAGCGAAGCCTAGGGTTGATGAACCGGCAGTCCCGGACGTCGGTTCTTTAGGTGGCTCAGTGGAGCCAGAGGTTTTGCCAGGAGTTTCTATGGAGTCTCAGGCAGAAACTTTACTGTTACAGGATGTACCCTCTCAGGAGGCAGGCCAGGCTGAGGGGGCTTCTCAGGTAACTATTCTTCCCTCTCTTCCCAAAGTAGTTAGAGCCTCTCCTTCTGTTGCCAAAACTTCTTTTAGAGGTACGGCAACTTCAGCTTCAGTAGGGGCTTCTCCTAGCCTTTCGGGTTCTGTACCTAAGAAACATATGCTTAAAATGGCGGAAGATTTGATTACTATGATTAGAGGTTCTATGGGCCCTCCTGATAAGAGGCCTAGAGTAGAACCAGAGTTTGACAGTTTTGAACAGGGTTCAGGGGCTTCTGAGTCTTCTGCGGAAGATTTGCAGGAGTATCCTCATTATTCTGATTCTGATGTGGATGATGCCACTCCTTCGGCTTCTCCTCCTGAGGATTTTTCATTTTCAGAGACTCTGCATTCCATGAGGGAGCACTTTAAATGGGAAGGCCAGGATTACTCTGATTCCAGGAAGAGGCTTAGGGAATTCTTGTTTTTACCTCAGCATAGGCCCTTAGCTATACCTCCTGTGTTGAATGTGGTGGAAGATGTTTTTGCAGAGGCTTCCCTGAACCCTGATTCTTTGCCTCCTGCTCCTGTTAAACCTGATAGGTACTATAGGGTGCCCGAAGCTCATAAGTATTTGTTTAAGAGTCCTAGGGCGGACCCAGAAACTGTTTCTCAGGGGCCTAAAGGTGTTAAGGCCTCTGTGGTTAAAAATCCTGTTCCCACTGACAAAGAGGCAAGGGCGTTAGATAGGTGGGGTAAGAAAGTATATACTTCTTCCACTCTAGCCATGAGAGTGTTGAATTGTCAGTTTCACATGCTGAAATATCAAAATTATCTCCTTTCACAATTGAAATCTAAGGTGGATGCTTTGGCGGAAGGTATTGATTGTAAAGACTTGCTGGATTTAGTTTATGTGTCTGAACAAGTGGGCAAGCATTCTTTGCAATGTGGTTTTGATGCTGTGCAGGCCTCCTCGAGGGTGGCTGCCACTAGTTCTGTTCTTCGCAGGCATGCCTGGTTGAGGGATCAAAATTTGGCTGAGCATGTTAAGACAAGGATTTTGGATGCTCCTTTACAGTCTGATGTGTTGTTTGGTTCACCTGTGGAAGCAGTTTTAAAGAAAATGGAGGACAAAGCTAAGTCTATGCAAACTGTTAAAGATTTTTGCAGGTACAGCCACCGAAGTTTAGTAGAAATTGGCCTGCTAAGGGGTGGACATATCCTGCTTATGATTCCCAGTCTAGGGGTAGGTCTAGACGTGGTAGGGGCAGGGCTCAAGGTTCTTTTAGGCCTAGATCAGAGAGTTCACCTGCTCAGACTTCTGGTGAGGGCAGGGGTCAGTCCTTTCGTAAACAGACCCAATGACCTGCCTTTTCAGCTGCCAGTAGATTCTCGTCTGGCAGCTCCTTTGGAAGGACGACTGTCTCTTTTCAAAGAAAATTGGGATTTAATTACTCAAGACAGATGGGTGTTGGACATCATTCAGCCAGTCCCTGTATCAGAAAGGGGCCTAGGATTTTATTCTCGCATGTTCCTAGTACCAAAGAAGGGGAACACGTGGAGACTGCTTTTGGATTTATCTCTCCTCAACACTTATCTGGACATTCCCAAGTTCAAGATGTTGACGTTACAACAGCTTTTACCCCTGCTGGGCAAAGATCACTGGATGGTAACTTTAGATCTCAAGGAAGCTTACCTTCATGTGCCTATCAGGCTAAGTTACAGGAAGTATCTGCGGTTTGAACTGGAGATTCTCATTATCAGTTCTCTGCATTGCCCTTTGGCTTATCTACTGCGCCCAGAGTATTCACAAAGGTTCTGGCTCCAGTGATAGCTTACTTCAGGCTACAAGGACTTCAAATCTATCCTTATTTAGACGACTGCCTGTTTCTGGCTCAAGACAAGGAAGACCTTCTTCAGCATCTGGAATATCTTATAGCAGTGCTAAGATGCCTAGGGTATTCTGTGAACGAAATAAAGTCCAGTCTAGTACCCTCTCAAGACGTGTGCTTTCTGGGTGTGAGACTGAATACAGCAGCCCAGATGGCCTTTTTAACCCCGGACAAACAAAAGAGTCTATCACTTTACTTCCATCAACTATCTCATCAGTCCGTGCTGACTGCAGAGACAGTCCTTCAAGCATTAGGGTTCATGGCATCTTGTATTCTGGTGCTTCCCAATGCCAAACTGCATATGAGGAAGTTACAATGGTATCTCAAAAGTGTATTGACACAGCACTGCCAGGATTTAGACACTGTCATTCAAATAATACCTTGCCTTCAAAGAGAATTTTTGTGGTGGGCTCAGGAATGTCACCTAAACAAGGGACTCTCTGTGACCCGGCCAGAGGCGAGTCAGATTTTACCGACAGATGCCTCAGACATTGCTTGGGGAGCTCATCTAAATGGAAAGTGGATACCAGACAAGTGGCCTGCCAGACTACAGCATCTACATATCAACATGAAGGAGATGTTAGCAGTCCAGTTCGCATTGATGGCTTTCAAGGACTTACTTCTTCCAGGGCAGGTGTTGATTCTAACAGACAACACAACTGTCATGTGGTACTTCAACAAACAAGGGGGAACACATTCTTCTCCTCTATGCAGGCAAGCAATGATTTTATGGGAGACTGCGCTACGCTTGCACCTAACTCTTCAGGCAAGGTTTCTGCCAGGAGCACAGAACTCCTTAGCAGATGTGTTAAGCAGACAAATCATGGATCCCCACAAGTGGAAACTGGATCTTCATGTATTTCAGAAATTGACAGTGTCATGGGGAACTCCAGACATAGATCTGTTCGCTTCTCCACTAAACCACCAGCTGCCACAGTTTTGCACAAAGGGGTTTCATCACACAGCTTGGAAAGTGGATGCTCTGTCTTTCAGTTGGACAAACCTTCATGTGTATGCCTTTCCACCTCTGCCTCTTCTTCCAAAGGTACTGTTAAAGGTCAGACAGGACAGGCCAAGGATGATTTTGATAGCTCCAGATTGGCCTCGGCAACACTGGTACCCTCTACTCCGGAGTCTGGTAAAGAAGCCTCCATGGCCTTAACCTTTGATTCCACATCTGTTATCCCAGCAGGACGGTCATCTGCTCAATGTCAAGCTTCACTCTCTTCTTCTGACAGCCTGGCATATTCTGTGTTGAACCACAGCAGGTCTCAACTTCCTCAACAAGTTTTAAATGTGATTATGGAAGCTAGAAGACCTAGTACAAGGAAAGTGTACGCAGCAAAATGGAAGAGATTTTTATTTTGGAGTAAAGCAAAGAATTTGGAGATTTCTGAGCCTAATTTGAGTATGGCTCTTCAATATCTTACTGAGTTACTGGACAAGGGTCTGTCCTTCTCTTCCATTAAGATTCATGCTGCAGCAATCTCAGCTCACTATGATTGTGACCCACCATTGTTTTCGCATCCTTTGTTCAAGCAGTTTCTTAGAGGGGCAAAATATAAGACCCCACGTAGAGCTCCTACTCCTGCTTGGGATCTCAATTTTGTGTTGGAAAAACTTACTCTACAACCTTTTGAGCCTCGGCTACTGCTGAATTGAAATATTTGTCATGGAAGACTGCTTTTTTGTTGGCTATTACTTCTGCAAGAAGGGTGTCTGAGTTGCAGGCCCTTATGGCAGTCGAGCCCTTTTTGATTTTCCATAAGGATAGGGTATCATTACGTACTAATCCTTCCTTTATGCCTAAGGTGGTTTCTAGTGTGGCTTTAAACCAAACTATTCATTTGCCTACTTTTTATGCAGACCCCCAAAATAAAGGGGAAAAGATTTTGCATACTTTAGATGTGCACAGGCAATTGCGTTATTACTTAAGCAGGACTAAGGATTTTAGGCAGTCTCAGCAGTTGTTTGTTTCTTTTGCTTTGAGTTCAGGGCAAGCCTGTGTCAAAACAAACTATTTCTAGGTGGATTGGCTTTTGCATTGCATTTTGTTATTCCCATCATGGCAAGGAGGTTCCAGCTGGGATTAGGCCTCATTCCACTAGGGCTACTGCCACTTCAACAGCATTTCTACGGGGGGTGGCAACTAAGGATATTTTGGAAGCAGCTACTTGGAGTTCAGTGCATACTTTCTCTAAGCATTATCACCTTCCTATCTACTCTAAGTCTAGGGCTGGTTTTGCCACAGCTGTTTTGCAAGGCATGTTGTCAGCTCCTGCTTCTTTATGATTTGCCAGCCTCCCTTACCTCTGCTTTGGGATTCTACCCAATAGTAAGGACTGCAGCAATGGAAAACGAAGAACATAGTACAGTTTTGTACCTACCATAAATGTAGATGTTCGAGGATTCCATTGCTGCAGTCCAATTTACCCTCCCTCCTTCCCTCTGTGTTTAGGGGTGGTTGTGTAGGTGTGTTTACCTGCTTATATTTTTGTATATATTGTTCATGTTTTGGTGCAGGTATTTTGGGCCTTGTCTTTTAGGGTCTTCTGACATCTGGGGCAAGAAAAGACTGAGGATATGGCCGGTCATGCGCATTAGTACCCTGGCGTACTGGCGTCAGTCTAATCGCGCCTGACCGACGTCAGCCTTATACTCTGGTATTCGGGCCGACTGGATGCGGACTATACCCAATAGTAAGGACTGCAGCAATGGAATCCTCGAACATCTACATTTATGGTAGGTACAAAACTGTACTTTTTCTACAATACCCAAGTGGGGTATTGTGTCGAAGCCTTTGCAAGGTCAAGGTAGGCTGTATGGACTGCCTTTCCTCATCAATGGCCTTGGTGACTGTTTCAAGAAGGCGACCAAGTTCAAAAGGCATGATCTTCCCTTGACAAAGCCAAACTGGGTCGGGTCCAATGTCTGCAAGTCCCTATATCTTTGTTTATGAGCTCCATTATGATCCTCTCCATAGCTTTGCAGACTAGACTTGTTAAGCTTATGGGGCAGTAATTACCAGGGTCCGTGAGGCGCCTTTGTGGAGTGGGACCACAGTTGCCGTCACGCCACTCCTTGGGCCTGTATCCTGTGGTAAGGCTGAGATTAAACAGCTGCCTTATGTGCAGAGTTAATTCCTCATTTAGCTCGTGTAGCACACAGCCGGGGACACCATCCGGTCCCATTGATGCTGTGTTTTTAGCTTTAGAGAGCAGCTTTCACCTGCATTTGAGATGTCCGGGAGGCTACACTCGGCTGGGATAGTTATCTCTCCTTTAGGGGAGAGGGGTGAAGTTTGCACTGAACCTGTCTGCCAGTATGTTGGCAATGTCTGTGGGTTCAGTGATTTTGTATCATTTTGGACTAATTCTGAGCATATCTGGGAGTTTCCACCCAGGTTCCTAACATAGCTGAAAAAGGCCTTATGATTGTCCTTTGAATCCATGGCAATTTTTCTCTCAAAATTGGCCTTAGTTGATTTTATGAGTGCTCGTATTTTTTTACTAATAATGATCAGGGGTGACTTCCCTTTTATGGATTTTGTTCGATCATGTAATAGCTTTCTCCTCTTATTGTAAAGTTTGTTAATGGCTGGGGTCCACCAGACTGGACGTTTGCCCTTTGTGGAAAGAGTCTTGGTTTTATTTGGGATTGCCTGATCCATGCAGTCCTGGAGGTGTTCATAGAAGGCATTTGTAAGGGCTTCCGCAGCTTTGGTTGTGGTTTCCTCTGGCTCAGGGGCCTTGAAGGATACTACACCAGTCTTGAGTAGTGTAGTACTGTTGGTCTTAGCGTCATCCATCTCCCCCTGCTCTAAGCATTCCAAGTCCATTTCTATGTAAGAGCCCTTCGGCCTCTTCAAGAAAACTTCAGTCTCCTTTCTGTTTGATTGCTCCATTGGAGTTTTCACTGGAAGCACTCCTCTCTCCTTCTCTGATCCCAAGCTTCATCCTTCCAGAGCTCGCCTTTGGTAGCTTCCTCATCTAAGTCTGCTAGGTGGATTGAAAGCTTCAAAACCAATAGATCTGGAGCAACTGATGCGATCCTTTCTTCAGGCCCAGATACAACCAGGAGTCAACCTCACCTTCTTGGCTAAGACGCCTGAGATTTTGACTCCAGTGTTGCTCTTCCTCCTCCAGTTCCAGGTTTGTTAGGTCCAACTATGCTTCCATGGGGTTTTCTTAGTGATGCCTTTCAGGTGCACCTGAATGGTGGTCCATCTGCCACACAGTGGAGGCAGTTGGGGGTGATATTTGATTCTCCACCCAAAAGCTTGGGAAGCCATCACATCAGAAGCATGGGTGTTAAGTTGTGTCCAAAGGTTATTGTTCCCTTTTTTATTCACTTGCAAAGACTCCCAGAAATCCCTTTCAGAAGTGTCACTCAACCAGTGAAGGGAGGAAGCAGTGGAAATTCAAAAGCTGCTGATGAACCGAGCCATCCAAGAGGATCTGCCAGATCAACAAGGATACTGTGTCTGTTTGAGATTCTTTTTAGTACCAAAGAAAAATGAGAACCTCAGACCCATTCTGGATCTCGGCAGGTTGAACTGATTGTCAAACGTACCAAATTCCGGATGGTCACAGTGCCTTCCATTCTGCCTCTTTTGAGGAAGGATGAATGGATGCCCTTGGTGGCTCTCAAGGATGCCTCCCATCACATAAACAAAGTGAGGCTTTACAGCTGGTTTCTGCACTTTAGTCTAGGGGAGTCATTATCATTTTCAGGCTGTGTTCTTTGGTTTCACCACAGCTCACTTGGGGGTTCACTAAATGCATGGCAGTAGTGGCAGCCTGGCTTAAGAGGCAAGGATGTTCATCGTGTTTCACTGTTGCAGTCATTACAATTGGGTTATCCTGCTGGCAGGCTACCCACAGTTGGCCCGAGTTCCAAAGTCTAGGTCCGGCGTCGGTTGCTGTCGCCTCCTCCCTGACGTCAGTGCGCCAGGGGTATAAAAGATGCAGCCAATGCCATTTTCTTAAGTCTTTCTTGCCGCGCGGTGCCTGAAGCAAAAGCAGTTCGCAAGTGCTAGTCGGCCGACTCCTGAGATTTTCAAATTCGAATTTCGGATCCGAAGTCTTCATTAAAGCTAAGTACCCTGTTGGGAAACTTTTTTCTTGCTCCAGACCGATGTCAGAAAAAGTTAATAATTGTATTTCTTGTGGGAAGCAAATACCTCATAAGGATTTTCATTCTTACTGTATTCCTTGCCTAGGCCCTGACCACGACGTTGCTAGTTGTCGGTTTTGTGCTAGATTTAACCAACGCACTATTAAGCGTCTGTACGATTTTGCATTTCATTACTTTGGCAGACGATTCAATTATATAATGCCGTCGGAACAGCCGACTACTGGAGTTTATAAAAAGAGCAAAGAAAAAGAAAAGGACAGGCATCCAATGTCCAAAACTGATGAGGCTTCCGTTAGGCCTGTCGCCGGTTCTCAATGAGGCGCTTTCGCAGCCCGTGACGCCCACTACCTCAGAGCCACAGGCCACTTCCGACTCCCACGTCGAGCCGACTAGGCCACTGGAAACTCAAGGTATTGGACACTCAGAAACTATTCTCTCAGATGGGTCCGTAGCTGCTGAGCAGGCATCAGCTTCTGAGGGTATTTTCAGGCCTACACAGTTATATGTAAAACCAACTTCAGCTTCAAAGGCAAAGACTAAAGCAGCTCTAAAGACAAAGAAACGAGTACAGCATTCTCCTGGACAGGCCTCCATGCCTAAAAAACAGATGCTTAAAATGGCCGAAGACCTACTTACTTTAATCAGGGGTTCCCATCCCCCTCCTGATAAGAGGCCTAGGCAAGAGATAGAATATGAATCTTCAAATCAGGTTTCCATTTCCTGTGATTCCTTTTCTGACCAGGAATATTCCCTTCCTTCCCTATGAGGATTCTGATGCTGAAGAATCTATCCCTTCAGCCTCTCCTCCTGAGGATTATTCCTTTGGGGAGACCCTGCATACTATGAGGGAGCATTTCCACTGAGAGAGCCAAGATTACTCAGAATCCAAGGAAAGGCTCAGAGACTTCATTTTATTACCTCAGCACAGCCCCCTTGCTATTCCTCCTGTTTTAGACATTGTAGATGATGTGTTTTCAGAGTCCGGTCTGTCTCCTGACTCTCTACCACCAGCTCCTGTTAAGCCAGACAGATACTACAGGGTTCCTGATTCACATAAATTTCTTTACAAAAACCCGCTGCTGACCCAGAAACTATTTCTCAGGGTCCCACGGGGGTCAAGGCTTCCACTGCAAAAAAACCCTATCCCCTCTGATAGAGTTTCAAGGGCCCTGGACAGATGGGGGGAAAAAGATTTATATTTCTGCTACCTTGGCTGTAAGAGCTTTAAATTGTCAGTTTCATATGCTTAAATATCAGCAATTTCTTATGTCACTGCTTAAACAGAAAAAGTTGACAAATTCAGAATGTGCAGAAAACAAAGAAATGCAGGATTTATTGCATGCAGCTGAACAAGTGGGAAAGCATACTTTGCAATGTGGTTTTGATTCTCTAGAGGCCTCCTGCAGGGCTGTAGTTACAGGTTCTGTCATTAGGAGGCATGCTTGGTTAAAAGAACAGAATCTGCCCGATCATGTTAAAGCAAAACTATTAGATGCTCCATTACAATATGTTACCTTGTTTGGTGTTAAAGCAGAAGGAGGTGTTGAAGACAATGGAGGACAAAGCTAAATCTATGCAAACAGTAAAGGATTTCTTCAGGTACAGCTCCCAGATTTAGCAGGAACTGGCCTACAAAGAATTGGTCCTTTCCAGTGTCAGACAGGGCACAAAGAGGCAGCTACAGACGCCCCAGAGGCAGATCACAGCCACAAGGCTCATACAGGCCTAAACAATGGAGTGCTTCTACCTCCAAAAGTGGAGAGGAAAAATCACAGCCATTCAGGAAACAGTCTCAATGACTTCCCCCTGCCAGCACCAAGCACTTAACTTCTGGCAGCTCCTTTGGGGGGAAAACTAGCACTTTTTTCACAAAATTGGCACATGATCACCCTGGACAAATGGGTCTTCAATATCGTATCTCAAGGCTACAGGTTCCACTTTCACACCCTGCCAAGGCCAAACGGTATGCCAGACCTGCCGCGCAATCAATGGGCAGAGGCACAAAAACAAGTTTCTTCCCTCATGGACATGAGAGCCATTCAGCAAGTACCACAGCAAGAGCAGGGACAAGGATTTTACTCAAGGCTATTCTTGGTACCCAGAAAGGACAAAGCCTGGAGACCAATACAGGACCTGTCTATCCTAAACGCATTCCTGGATATTCCAAGATTCAAAATGTTAACTCTGCAGCAGCTTCTGCCCATGCTGGGCAAGAAGGCTTGGCTTGTGACTTTAGACCTAAAAGAGGCATACCTGCATGTCCCAATCAGACAATCATGCAGAAGATACCTCAGATTTATAGCTGGCTCAATGCACTACCAATTCTCTGCACTGCCTTTTGGCATGGCTTATCTACTGCGCCCAGCGTCTTCACAAAATGCCTGGCACCAGTAATTGCATTTTGCAGACAGAGGAATACAAATATATCCTTACTTGGACGACTGCCTTATTCAAGCAGAGAACAAGGACATTCTACTACAGCATCTGGCGTTTGTAAAAAAGATTACTAACAGGTCTAGGGTACACAGTAAACAAAAAGAAATCAAAACTCATACCCCCTCAAGAGATAATTTTCCTGGGTGCAAACTTAAATACAACTGCCCAGATGGCTTATCTCACGCCAGACAAACACAGACAACTGACTACTTATTTCAAAATGTTGGTAGCAAAGACCCAGTTATCTGCAAGAAAAATTCTGCGGGCTTTGGACTTCATGGTATCCTGCATACTACTAATTCCATATGCAAGACTGCATATGAGGAAACTTCAGTGGTATCTAAAAAGTGTTTGGACTCAACATTGCCACAGCCTGGAAACGACAATAACCCTCATTCCCTGCCTGCAACAGGAGTTTCGATGGTGGGCAAAAGCCTGTCACCTCAACACGGGACAGCCATTCACCTTACCCACAGCCAGGCAGACATTGACAACAGATGCATCAGATTATGCCTGGGGGGCCCATATGGCAGGAAGATGTATTCAGGGCACATGGTCCTCAAGTCAAATGCATCTACATATCAATGAAAAAGAGATGCTAGCTGTTCAGAATGCCCTGACAGCCTACAAGGATCTACTTCATCCAGGACAACTACTGATAGAGGACAATACTACAGTCATGTGGTACATAAACAAGCAGGGGGGGCACGCATTCCTCCCCCCCCCCTGCAGACTAGCCATGAACTTGTGGGGACACAGCACTGACTTACCAAGTACATCTACAAGCACAATTCCTGCCAGGAAGGATAAATACTCTGGCAGACGAGCTAAGCAGAAACCTAATGGATCCCCACGAGTGGAAATTGGATCCACAAGTCTTCAGCATGATAACAAGGAACTGGGGATGCCCGAACATAGACTTATTTGCCTCCCCTCACAACTGCCAACTACAGAGATTCTGCACAAGGACTTATCATAAGCAAGCATGGAAAGTGGATGCTCTATCTTTCAGCTGGAAAAACCTAACCGTATATGCCTTTCCTCCTCTGCCTCTCCTCCCCAAGGTACTCCTCAAGGTCAGACAAGAGAAGCCAAAAATTATACTGATTGCCCCAGACTGGCCCCGCCAGCACTGGTACCCAATCCTAAAGAGCTTGTCTCAATGACCAGCTTGGACATTACCTCAAATTCCTCACTTATTGACCCAACAAGACTATGATACTGCACAACCAAGTCAGGACCTTAAACCTGGCAGCATGGCCAATAATGTAGCCATTCAAGACACACCTCTCTCTAAAGTAGGTAGTGATGGATGTTATTTTGGAGGCCAGGAGGCCTAGAACCAGAAAATCTTATGCAGAAAAATGGAAGAGATTCTGTGCTTGGAACCAGGCACAAGGTATTGACATGACTGTTCCAAATATTCCTCAGATTTTGCAGTACTTAACTGAGATGCTGGAAAAAGGCTTTTCCTTTTCATCAATTAAAATTCATGCCTCTGCCATTTCAGCTCATTACAATACAGAACCACCTATTTTTTCACATCCATTACTAAGACAGTACCTGAGAGAGACCAAAAACATAAGACCTTCAAGGAGAGCACCAATACCTGCATGGGACCTCAACTATGTCTTGGAAAAACTCCACTGCCTTCGTTTGAGCCAGCCTCTGCAGCTGATATAAAATTCTTATCCTGGAAAACAGCTCTGCTCCTAAGAGTTACAGGCACTCATGGCTGTGGAACCTTTTATCATTTTCCATCCTGACAGGATTTCTCTAAGGACAAACCCTACATTTATGCCTAAGGTAGTGTTCAGTGTGGCCCTTAACCAAACAATTCATTTGCCTACCTTTTACCCAAACCCACAGAATAAGGGTGAGAGACTTCTGCATTCTTTGGACATTCACAGGCAGCTACACTTCTACTTGGACAGATCCAAAGCTTTCAGAAAGACTGAACAACGTCTAGTGGCATATGCTGCAGGATCACAAGGAAAGACTATCTCGAAACAGACTATTTCAAAGTATAGGCCACTGCATTTGTTTCTCCTATTCACAGCATGGCAAATCAGTGTCTAATGGCATTAGGCCACATTCAACCAGAGCAGCAGCCACTTCAGCAGCCTTCCTCAGAGGGAGTACCAACCAAAGACATCTTAGAGGCTGCAACTTGGAGTTCAGTGCATACAAAAAAACATGAAAAAAAAGCCAAACTGGATTGAATTTTCCTTTACTGAATTCTGGTACCTCGGCCTTCGCCTTCACATGGAATAACAATACTATCCTTAAACCAGTATAAATACACACCTCAATTAATCACACCAATTAAACAATTAATCAATTGTATAAAATATAATACATTTTAAAGAAATAATGAATTTAATTAATACAAAAGCAATAAATACAATATATAATGTTTCTACACTACATAATAATAATTATACATCTAAATTCATGCCATTGGGAAATAGAGTTCCATAATTAATAATAAATTTAGATTCCATATTTAATAATTTAGTTTGAAAATTTTTATTATTTTCCCCTATACTTTTACAAAGCACTATCACTTACCTCTCTACTCTAAATCCAGGGCAGGCTTTGCCTCTGCAGGGCCTAATAGCCTCTCATAATCCTATTTAGCACCAGCCTACCAACCTTAGCTTTGGGATTCAACCCAATTGTAATGACTGCAACAGTGAAACACGAACATAGTACAGTTGTGTACCTACCATAAATGTAGATGTTCGAGTGTATTCACTGTTGCAGTCCAGGTTACCCTACCACCATCCCCCTTTTCCTTGCTGGGACTTATCTGTACTTCTCTATTTTATACAACCTATGTGGTGTATTTGCTTGTAGATGAAGGAAAAGTTGATTTTTGTGTATGCATGCTTATTGGCATAATTTAACCTACCATTTTAGGGGCACCTGACATCTGAGGCAAGAAAAACAGAAGAAAATGGCGTCGGCTGCATCTTTTATACCCCTGGCGCACTGATGTCAGGGAGGAGGCGACAGCAACCGACGCAGGACCTAGACTTTGGAGCTCGGGCCGACTGTGGGTAGCCTGCCAGCAGGATAAACCAATTGTAATGACTGCAACAGTGAATACACTCTAACATCTACATTTATGGTAGGTACACAACTGTAGCTTTCCAAGTCTTCTATTGGGATGACTGGCTTCTGACTACTGCTCAATGACCCTTGATTGCACCTGTCGTTTGAGGTTCAATTACTGGAATTTATTGGTTGCCATTTGGATACGGTCATTCAGACAGCCAAACTGTCAATACTAAATTCTGAACTGAAGTAGTTTAGTTCATTTGGTCTTCAACCTGTGGGTATTTGGATCCGTATCAGATCTGAGATGGCCACATCACCAGTATCTGATCCGAGCTCCAAGCTCCTCTCCTTATCCATAATGCCTGTCTATCTCCTTCCTTCAGATCTCATTTGCCACTGATAAGCTAGGTATTGTGGTTACTGAGCCCCGGGCATCTTTTTTCAGTAATACTTTTTCCCTTTAACGTTGGGAGTAGGATTCCCTATCTCCCTTTTTTAACGCTCCCTACCTTGCGTTGTTGGTTGTAAAAAAAAAAAAGTGTTGTCCCTTCCTTTGCTTTCCCCTTTAGTAAGTGAGCATGTGTGTGGGTTTGTGTGTGTTGGGCTTCCATCTAGACATGGTTGAGAACCCCAAAACCTGTCTTCAGGAAATTCATGGAGTGTGACAATAAGCTCTCTCTAGTGGATGGCCACACTCTAACTCTATGTGTAGCGTGTTTAGGAGTGGCCCAACTGGATACAGCCTGCTTTATTTGGGCAGGCTTCAATCCTAGAACCCTCAAGGATTGGAGGGCTAAACTAATGATGAAGGGTCTTCTGCCTGCTTTGGGAACAGCTGTCCCTACTACTACTGCTTCTACTCCTTCCACTATGTCTGCCCCTTCCAAGGCCTCTGGGACTCAACCTCCCATCTTGAGACCTGCAAATGGGTATAAGCGTCATAAGGACAGACCTAGGAAGCGGTCCCCGGACCGCTTGACTCCGTTGGGGCCTCCTCCTAAATCTGGGATCTCTCCTAGGCCAGGTTCCCCTCTTCTCCATTTGCCCAGGTTTTCCTCGGAGCTGGGGGTATCTAGGCCACCATCCAGAGCTTCCCCTCACCGGCACTCCCGGCCAGTGTCGGTGGCTTCATCATCACGTTCCACCTGCAGCTTGAGTGAATCAGAGATGGACAGGATGATGCGGAAGTTCATCTTCACCCAGATCCAGATGGGACTCTTGCCAGCGCCCTCTCCCTCCAGAGTGGGGAGATTGCAGCCCTTCTTCACCTCCATAGCTCCTTCTCCGATCTGACCCTCGGTTTTGGAGTCTTTAGATCTGAGATCTCTTTGGGTCGGGGGGGGGGGTCGGCGCCGACGATACCCTGTACCTCGATGCCGGCCATTGCCTTGAGCATGTCGGATCCAAATGGGTCGGATCTGCGCTCTCGGGGCCATAGCCTTGGCGTCAGATTCAAGGGGATTCTGTCGGGTCCGAGTTTGTCAAAGCGCAGTCTCCCCCTTGGTGTTTCGGCTTCTGCAGGCTCGGGTCTGACTCCCCCGTCATATCCGAGGGGAGCAGCTCCCGTACTTGTTTCCCAGGAGGTCCGCTCTCCTTCGGTGTTTGACGTGGTGGAGAGGGTTCTCTCAAGCAGGTCGAGACCACTGACCATTTTCTCTTCAGAATTTGCCCCGACTCCCTCGGTTCTGGGTATGGCTCTGACCTTCCTTTCATCTGAGGGACAGCCCATGCTTGCTTTGCCTCAGGGAGCACCTACTAGGGAGCAGCCAGAAGTTTGCGAGTCCCCCCCCAGAGAGTCCCACTGAGGAGGCTCCTCACAAACGAATGTGTAAAAGGAGGCACTTGGACTCCTTCCCAGAGTCCCTCACAGACGACACTGACTTGGAGGAAGGGGAAGGTACCCCCAGGTCATCCCCTGAGGATGTCTCCTTTGGAGATATCATGGAACTCCTACGCCAGAGAGGGGGGTGGTCCACTCAAAAACCAACCCTGGACGAGTCAGTGTTCCTAGTGGCATTCGGCACTGGCCCATCTGCCTCCTGGGTGTCCCCCCTGCGGATCCACTGGTGGACCTATTCACCTCTAGAGCACGGAAGGAACAGGACACCGTCGACCCTATTCCAAGAAGGCTGGACAAACTTCTTAGCCTCACCACCGGACAGGACCACCTGGCGTAAAGGGTCCCCAGTAGACACTATGGTGGTGGCAGCTGCCACCAAGAAAGAGCTCGCTCAGGAGAGCTCTATGGTTCATCCTCCTAACCGGGAGTCGAGGACGATCAATTGTCTGGGGAAGTGAGTCTATGCTTCAGCAACCTTCACCATAGGGCACTGAATTACATGGTGCACGTCATCCAGCTACAGAGTGACTTAGTCAAGGAAGTCGCCCCTAGAGTCCACGTTGGCAGAGGGCAAGAAGATGTCTACATGCATGGCCACTCTGAAAGCAGTTGCTAATACATCCATGCGCCTCCTTTCCCATGCCATGGAAGGAGCTGCAAAGGTTGGCCCGGGTCCAGCATTGCCATGAGGTGTCACACCTGGCTGTTACTTTGTCAGTTTTCGGAACCCTTCAGGGTGTCGTTTGCTAAGGCCCCTTATGATGGTTCTTCCCTGTTTGGGAAGTCCGTGCGAGAGACTCTAGTCCAGAGTGAGAAGGACAGGAAGACACTGTCTGCTATTGGGATCTGCTTCTCTGGCCCCCAAAAATCCTTTTCAAGGAATCAGCGAGGGGCAAAGAAGATGTGATTCAGGAAATCTCAGTTCTCACAGGACACTCAGGACTCTCCTTCCCCAAAAGGCAGAAGGGGTTATGATAGATGCTGGCCCAGAGGCAGACTGGGTCCAAAGAACTTCGGGTCTCGAGAACCATTCTCGGACAGACTCATGCAGCAGCCCTGAGGGGCCCAACTGACTGCTTATCTCCGGAGGCAGTCAGGGGCCGTCTTTCTTTACATCCAGCGGAGTGGGAGTCTGTAACAACAGACCGTTGGGTGTTATAAATCATATCCAGAGGTTACTTCATCCTGCTTGCGAATCTGCCTTGCCCACCAAAACTCCTTCCAGATGTTTCACCCACACAAAGGGAGGAAGAAGCACTGGAGATAGGAAAGCTGCTGAGTCAATCCAACCCATCCCCCCCCCCCCCCAGACCTCTCTGGATCGGGCACCTATTAGTGCCAAAGAAATCGGGGGACCTAAGACCCATTCTCTGCAGCTTTCCACTCTGAACCTGTCAGTAGCCAAGGAGAAATTCTGGATGGTCACGCTTCAGTCCATTCTGCCCTACCTGCAAGGAGAGGATTGGATGTGGTTGATCAGACTCCAGGACACCTGCTATCGTATCAAAATGAACAGGTGCTCACGCAGGTTCTTTCACTTCCGGTTGGGGACCAATCATTATTAATTCAGGGCCCTACCCTTTGGTCTCACCACAGCCCCCAGGGTGTTTACCAAAGTCATGGCGGTGGTAGCGGCCCACTTGAGGCTTCAGGTAATCCAGGTCTATCCCTACCTGGACGATTGGCTCCTTGCTGCCCTTACCAAGCCTCTACTATGCCATGCCAGGGATTACTTCCTTCCTCTAGTAAACAGGCTGAGCATTAGTCAACCTCAGCAAATCGTCAAGAGACTCGCTAGTTCATGCTTGGATTCCCAGTCTTCTTTATGCTTACCCCCCCCCCCCCCCATTCTGAAGTTTCTTCAGAAAGCTTGCAGATTGGTGAGCACAATAATCCTCATTGCCCCATTCTAGCCTCGCCAAGTCTGGTTCCCCTCACTTTGGTCTCACCTGGCAGTTCCACCATGGATCTTGGATCTGATCCCAGATCTCATTTCTCACCCCTCGGAGATTCCTCACCCAAACCTGAACAGTCTGAAATTCGCAGCTTGGCTGCTCCAGTTCGTTATGATTAGGACTCCTGGTTTATCCTCTCTGGTTAAAACCATTCTGGTGATGGCTCACAAGTCTTCTACAAGAAAGATATATTGTAGCAAATGGAAACGCTTTGCTATTTGGGCCTCTCAATGGAACTTAGATCTCTTTTCAGCTCCGGTTCAGACTATTCTGGAATTTCTATCTGGTATATTTCACCAGGGTGCTAGTTCTTCTACTGTTAAAGTCCAACTGGCTGCCAGCTCTAACGTCTGTTGCGGAAAACACGTCTTCCTTAGCTTCTTCCAGGCTTTGTAAGACCTTCCTTAAAGGAACATTTCTGTTACGGCCTGCAGTGAAGGATCCCACACCACCCTGGGATCTCACCTTTGTTCTGCAAACTTTAGTCTCCCCTCCCTTTGAGCCAGCGGTATCATTAGATTTACAATTCCTCTTCTGGAAAACTCTGGCTATCACGTCTGCCAGGAGGGTATCAGAATTTCAAGCCTTGTCCATTAAAGATGCTTACATGGTCTTTCATAAGGATAGGGTTTCCCTGCCCAGTAACCCTTCTTTCCTTCTTAAAGTGGCTTCAGAAACCAGTATTAAACAATCAATCAGTCTTCCTGTTTTCTTTCCAAATTTCCAAAACAGGGGTGAATACAAGTTACATTTGTTTGATGTCCATAGACAACTGAGGTTTTATTTGCACAGAACGAAATCCTTCCGTAATCAGACCAACTGTTTGTATCCTATTCCAAACCATTCTTATATAGACCTATTTCTAGTGTCACCATTGCTTGCTGAATTTCCCAATGTATCATCCGGGCATATTCTAATAAAGGTATTTCCCCTCCGGGTCAGATTAAAGCCCATTCCACTAAGTCTATGACAACTTCAGCGGCCTTCTGGTCTCGTGTGTCGCTGGAAGACATTTGTTCTGCAGCTACTTGGTCCTCATCTCATGCCTTCATATCCCATTGCAAATTGGACATTGTATCCAGGAGTAGGGGATCCTTTGGCTCCACGGTAATCCGAAATATCCTTCCATGAGGGCCACCCAGATGTTGGTAGCTGGGGACTCTACTTCATTTGGTCTTCAACCTGTGGGACAAACTACTTCAGGTAAAGAAGTTATGTACTCATCATAATGTTCCATCTGAGTAGTTGTACTTCATTTATCTTCGACCATCCCCCTTCCTTCTCCCTGACCTTATCACTATTGTCCTATCCTAGTATATGGGAGAGGTGCATGCTGGTGGCTCTCCTGGTTATCCTTGGCTTAGATATGTGGGAGCCTTTGGTGGTAGGGTCCTTTTGGGTCGGGCTTATGTTTTTCTGATACAGCAAACTTGATCTGAGGGCAGGAAGGAGATGGGCATTACGGGTAAGGGGAGGAGCTTGAAACTCTGATCAGATGGTGGTGATGTGGTGGTCTCTGATCTGATCTGAATCCGACAGGTTGAAGACAAATGAAGTACAACTACTCAGAACGTTATGGTGAGTACATAACTCCTTTTTCTTCTATAGTCTTCTCACATCCTGCAGGCTCACAAACCATCAGTGGCCTTTGTTCTTTGCCTTCTTGGACATATGACTGCCTCTGTTTGTCTAGTGACTTTAGTGAGGTTCCACATGAGGCTGTTTAAAATGGACTCTAGCAGTTCCTTGGTTCTGTCTAACTTATAAACTTTCCAGTGTTTGTTGTCTCCACATTCGGTAGTGTCTGGAATCTCCTCTGGTCATTATAGAGCAACCTATCATTCTTCCCCATTCCCAAGCTACAGTGACCATGGATGCTTCCCTTCTGGGGTGGGAGGGGCATTTCAAGGGGAAGACTGTCCAGGGCACCTGTTCAGTGTAAGGCTGATCTTCACATCAGCATTGGAAAGTTGAAGGCAGTCCTCCTGATGTTGCAGGCCTTTCAGGACATTACTCCCCAAGGGTGTGATTGCCATCCAGACAGACAGCATATCACTTGTATATCTGAATAATCCATTGAGGACCATGCTTCTATCCCCTGTATTGAGAGACCATGAGGAATTGATAATGGACAATGTCCTCTCAGTGGTTTCTGATTGCAGCTCTGATCCCCATTAAATCCAACATCCTGGCAGACAGTCTGAGCAGGAACATTCTTATACCTCATGAGTGGTCTGTAAATCCAGACATAGTGGTGCAGATTTTCAGCCGCTGTGGCACTGTTTGCTTTCCCATCCATCATGAATTGCAGCAGTTTTTATGCTGCGATCCCTCCAGAGTAACTATCAGTAAGTGATGCTCTTTCACATGCTTGTCCCCCATGTCCTCTATGCACTATCCCCCCACTTCTTTGATAATCAAGTTTCTTCAGAAGGCAGACTGTTTCAGAATGACTGTCATCCTCATTGCCCCATTCTGCCCCCCATTAAATTTGGTTCTTTTTACTTTAGCCTCACCTACTTCTCCCACCCTGGGTGGTAGACCCTGCGCTGAGTCAGATTTCTTATCCTTGAAGGTTAATAATTTCCTCACCTCAAACCAGCAGCCACAGTGTCTTTAAAACTTGTGTCATGGAAAACTCACTTTTTGGTGGTGCTCTCATCACTCAGAAGTGTATCTGTACTTCAAGCACTGGTCTGTGTTCCCCCTTATTTGATTTCTCATAAAGATAGGGTTACCTTAAGGACTGACTTTTCCTTTCTGCCCAATGAGTCTAATTTGCACTAGCACCATTCATTTGCTGGTTTTCTTACCAAAATTCAGTAATAAGGGAGAATATTAGCTTCATTGTTTAGATGTTCATAGACAACTGTGATTCTGTTTGAACAGAACCAAAAGTTTTACAAAATATGACCAAAAACTCTCCTTTTCTAAATCAAGATTTTGTATGACTGTTTCCAAAGTGACCCAATCCATATGGCTTTCTGATTGTATTTCCTTTGCATGCTTCCTGGAAGAGAATTTCTTTACTTGTGAAGCCGAGTGGTCATTCTTTTAGTACGTTAGTTACTTCAACTGCCTTTTTTGCTCAGGCTTTGATTGATATTTGTGCTTCGGTTACTTGGTCTAGCACTCATACCTTTGTGTCCCATTACAAACTGGATGTTCATTCGATGTCTAGAGCTTCTTTTTATTCCACAATTTTGTGTAGTGTTCTATCCTACAGGCACACTTAGATTTTGCTGTCTGCGGACCTTGTCCCACAGGTTGAGATGGACAGAAAAAAACAACATCTGATGCAAGTTATATACTTAACTGTAATGATAGATTTGTGTTGTCATCGATCCGTCCCTCCCTGCCCCCTCCATATCTTCATCTTTAGTGGGTTGCTCTTGACTGTCATTGTGGGCTGCCCTTGAAGCTGTGTATAAGAGGATCCTTATGCTTTCCTTTTCTTGCTTACTGCAGAATTGTCACCCTCTTTCCAATGTTTTATGATTCTAGGAACATTATGGGGCAAACTAAGTCTGAGGAGTGGCAGTTGGCTTAGGGTATTATGGGTACAGGAGGTGGGGCTTTTGGACTGAAGATTCTGAATTGGTAGGTGCTGGTTCTGATAAACCCACAGGTTGATAAGGGCGAGCGGAAGAAGACAACATGGATGTATTATGATAATGACATAACTGTTGTATATATGCATGTATTTATTTTTTTATGAAAGTGATTGCTTAATTTGAACTTCACTTCGGGTTTGTTTGTCTGAAGAGATTTGAGTCGGTGGGGATGGAATTGAGATGCATTATGCACATGCCCTGAATATGGTGCAAAATTTGTAATACATTGAAGCTTTGAAGAAATATAACTCCCACTGCTATCACTAGGGAACTGGTTTTTAATGCTGTCTCTGAGACCAAGAACACTGCATCAATGGGCCCAGGCAATATCCCATGATGTCTTGTAAATAGCATGAAACATGACCTATCCGGGACTCTGGAATTGCTCTTTAACTGTAGCCTCCAAACAGATTTCATGCCTCATGAATGGAGAAAGGCAATAGTCATCCCTCTGCACAAAGGTGGGTCATCTACAGACCCTGGAAACTACAGACCCATATGTCTCACTAGTTTTATATGTAAAACCATGGAAAGAATTGTCATGGAAGTGATCAACAGTGATATAGTAAACCTCCAGATAATGGACACAACCCAATTTGGTATCATCAAAAGCAGATCATGCCTACTCAACCTGTGGACTTTTTTTGAGAAGGTCACTAAAGCAATGGATGAGGGCAGAATATTTCACACTGCCTTCCTTGACCTGACCAAGGCATTGTTGACAAACTCAGGAGGTTAGGTACAAACCCATATGCCACCCGGTGGATAGCCAAATGGCTCACAGATAGGACCCAGGGAGTTAGAATGGGGGAGTACACTTCTGTAAAGAGGCCAGTCACAAGTGCAGTCCCTCAAGGATCAGTCCTTGGATCACTCCTTTTTGGCATTTAGTTCTCAGAAGGCAAGACCTGTGTCCGTGGTCTCTGGATGAATAAATTTGCAGGCGATTGCAAATTAGGAGCAGTCACTGAATCTCACATGGATACAAATGTTCTCCAGGAGGGGCTGACACAGACAAACAGCTGGTGTCGGAGCCCTGGACTAAAACTAAATGCCATGAAATGTATAAAAGTATCCTTTGGGAATTAATCCATCCCTGGTAACTAACATATTGACAACACGCCACTTAGAGTTGACGTAGTAGTCAGGGACTTAGGGACACACACAGATAGTAATCTAGCCTTTGACCATCATGTGTCTACAGTGGTGAGGAAATCTTTCTATGTTGAGTAATTTATAAACAAAGGTATGGCATCTAAATCCAAGGAAGTCAATGTTCCACTGTATTTGGCAGTCATCAGAACTATCATTCAGTACAGTCTCCCTTTGGTATGTACCTAACCAGGCATATCCAATAACTGGAATGTCCACAGAGGTTCGTCACTAAAAGAATACAGGGCTTAAGTAAAATGTCCTATGCAGACTGCCTCAAAGCCCTATCGCTGTATTTTGTCTTCTACAGGCTTTGAGGGGCGATCTATGCCTGGCATTGTCAGACTCCACTGAGATGGACCTCCTGCATATCCAGAAAACACATTCTAAAGACTTAAACCTTGCCTGTGATATAAATAGGACCTGCTGGAGAAATAGGTATGTATCCTAGAGACTACTGCTTCTATGGAACAGGCTCCCCATCCATTTGAAGCAGAATTCCTCGCTAACCCAATTCAAGTGCAACTTGGACAATTGCATGGGAAACGGTTAATTCATCCCTGGTTTGGTACCTATGCTCTAATGGACACAGGTAACCTGTAAATGGTTCATCTCCTAGGCCCATGCTTACACTTATCAAGGGTATCAGAACTTGTCAGAGATTTGGGATGCATGGCAAGGCTTAAAAAGGCCATTGTGGTCATTAGCATAGTAAAAACCTATGAACCTAAATGGAATTGCTATCCCCCGTAAGGCTGACCATAAAGAAAGCTTGAAATGAAGATGCTCTTTACATTGATCACTGTTGCAGTAGCCTAAGCTTATATGGGTTATATTCTGCATAGGATACAAAAGCTTCAGTGCATCTTCCATGCACCCAAGCCATTAAGACAGCATGAGATGAGTTGACTAAAGACAGCTTTTGGCATCAGACCCTTCAGAGATTTCCTGCCGCAAGAAGAGCACTCTGAAGACTTTTGAGGATTGTTGATCTGCTAATGCTCTTCCATTGTTGGGCAGATGCGTTCTCTTCTGTAAGAAACCTTCCACAGTACTTTTCCTGTTTAAAGTAACATTTTGAGAAAAATAACTGTTTTAGCTTTTATATACTTTTAAACAGTAGCACAATTAGTTTTGTGGTTAAAAAAAAGTTGTTATAAACTACTTTTTCTGTGGAGACGCTCTTTACCTTGCATTTTGGACCTGAGGAAAGTATTTCAAGTTTTTTTTTTTTTTTGCACTGTGCTTTTTTTATGGGGGGGGGTACTGTTTTACCAACTGTTGTTGCGAAGCTTCCCTAGGAAACGAGCACATTTTCAGCTTTACCATGGAACAATTTTCTCTTTCTCTTATACCATTCTCTTATCCTCCTTACACTGTCACTTGTCACATTTCTCTCCATATCTCACACTTAACTCTAAGTAATGTGTCCTCTGCTATCTGCTGCTTTGTTTTTACTAACCACCTCAATACTCGCTGCTAAGTAGTTTGCTCCTGTTGCAGAGTTCTTTAATATGCTGTATTGTTGTTCACCTGTTTAAATTGTCATTCATACTTCTTACTGTACTTATTTTATTTTGCATTACTTCCAAAAGTAGTACTGTGAATGTATTACTTGTAAAATTTAAACTGAATTTCTGTATTACTTGTCAAACAAATAAGTAAATGGACTGGTCCCTTGGTCAAACCTTCTTGCAGCCACAGAAAGAAAAAGTTAACAGAACAGACTTTGCTATTGCAGCAGGCTGATAATTTGCCGTAGCTGCAAGTTGGTGATTCTTCTGTGGCCAAAGCTGGTTCCTCAGACCTCTTATCTTTTTTTCCTCTGATCCATATTGTTATCCATATTGCCACTATGGGCCCTGGGCATCAGCCATATCCTCTGGGTGGTTGTGGTTCCTCTCTGGGGAAAGAGAGAGCCACTCTTTTTTTGTTATGGTGAAATAAACTTGTAATATTCCCCTGCTTAACTAGAATGTTGTGCCCATCCTTGGGAAAGCTGTTTCTGGCAGTACTAGGCCCTGAATTTCCTGTCAAAACAGACAGAAAACTAAACATCTGGCGGCTTCTGTGTCAGTTTCTCTAGACAGGAGTAAATGAATAGATTTGGCTCGGGTGTTGTGCAGGCTGTTGACCATCTTTATAAGCTTATCCCTACTAAAGAAAAAGGGGATTCCCCTTTACCTGAAGAGGTTCCGAATGTTATCGGGGGGGGGGGGGTTTGAAAGGGCAGCTGCAGTCTTTTATGTGCAAGTAAACTTACCATAACAGGAGACATTCAAATAATCACTGTTGCAATAGCTACACCATCCCTCCACCCCCCTTGTTTTTTGTGTTTTTATGCTAGGATGTGGTTGTGTATTTTTTTTTTTCTAGGAATGTCTTCTCAGGGCTTAGCCTTCCTCTCTGTTGGCATGAAAGCTCTGAAGGACTTGGTGCCCAAACTTGTCTTTTTAGTTGCCTGAGCCTGAATTTAATAACTGGGCACACAGAAGGTGCCCTAAAGCTTTGAAAGCTGTCTGGCTGTTGTATCCTATGCTGGATGTAACGCACATAATTAACATAATTAAAGCATGATTCATAATTAAAAGGAAAAAACTTGTTAAAAAAAGTATTTGACTGCTGCTGAGCAGTGACAATAGTTGTGGCCCTAATTTATAATATTTCATTAGCTGCATTGATCTGATTTGCATTATGGCTGCTGAATTCGGTTATGTAGGATGTTATGCTTTCTCTCCTCCTTGAAGTGGAGTTGCTGCTCATTGAGAGGTAACACTTTTGCACTTGTTAACTGTGCAAGTATTGTCTTGTATGTCTGGATTTGCAGGCATTTGCTTGCTAGTTATATGGGTAGATTATTATCCTTAGTGGCTGTTAGTAGTTAGCATGCAGTATGCTGGTATGCACCAAGTGTTTGCTGTTTGAATAGTAGTACTTCTGGAAAATTTATTCATGGAGGAGAAGAATCTAATCATAGGTCTCATCAGCAAGATGTCGTTTTGTTGATAATGCTGTAGCAGAGACATTCTTACATCCAGTTACTTCATTTATTGTAGTGTTTACTGTACTACAAAACATGATAAAGTTATGTACTTATCTTAGATTGGCTTAATCTACATCCATACAATTCATTGGATCGGTCCAGCTGCCCGGGCACCATTAAGCTCACCACCTTTAAGAAGTTTTAAGTCTCTAACTCCTCCCCAAGCTCCCACAATGTTCTGCACTTACTTGCTTCTTCAGCTCTTGAGGATGTCCTAGAAGACTGAACACAAGTTCAAACTACATTAGCATACTTAAGTGAAATATTCTACAATAAGCATAAACTTTAACATGTGAAATAACTCAAGCAATGAAATATTCTATAAAGTAGTATTGGTGTGCATATATGCGAAGGGAATTGAATAATAGGCAGTTAGAGGAGATAGTTGCACAGGTTTGAGAGGAAAGAGAGGTGGTGGAAGAAAGGTAGGGAGAGTAGTCTAGGGTACGTAGAGAATGTGACAGAAGATAGAGTGTGTCTTGCTTTGAAGATGTCAGAGCTGTAAGATCATCATTGACTGTGTGTGTGTGTGTGTGTGTGTGTGTGTGTGTGTGTGTGTGTGTGTGTGTGTGTGTGTTTGTGTGTGTGTGAATGGATGAGTAGTAAGAGTGTGAGAGGATTTGTAATTATGGCCCTTCACTAGGGAGTTGTAGATGTTCATCGTGCATACAGCTGCAGTCATCACACTTGGGTTATCCTGCCGTCAGGCGGGTCCTCGGTCGGCAGAATTTCAAAGTCTAGGTCCGGCGTCGGTTGTCATCACTTCTTCCCTGACGTCAGTGCGGCAGGGGTATAAAAGAGGCAGCCGACCCCATTTTCTTCAGTCTTTCTTGCCACGCGGTGCCCGAAGCAGAAGCAGTTCGCAAGTGCCGGTCGGCCAGCTCCTGATATTTACGAACAGTATTTCAGCCGAAGTCTTCTTTAAAGCTAAGTACCCCGTTGGGGAAACTTTTCTTGCCTCCGACCGATGTCAGACAAAGTTAATAATTGCATTTCTTGTGGGAAGCAAATACCGCATAAGGATTTTTCACTCTTACTGTATACCTTGCTTAGGGCCAGACCACGACGTCTCGGCCTGTCGTTTTTGTGCTAGGTTTAACAAGCACACTATTAAGCACCGGGCGGAGTTCGCCCTTCATTATTTTGGCAAAAAATTTAATTATATCATGTCGTCGGATGCACCGATGCCAGTTTTAGGCAAAAGACACAAGGATAAAGACAGACATCCGAGGCCTGCACTGAGTACTGAGATCACGCTTAGGCCGACTACCGGTTCTCCGCGAGGAGCCTACGCAGCCCCTGACTACCGATGAAACTATTTTACCGGCGACTTCAGTACCCGAGGTCGCAGGATCCTCGGTCTCCATTCCCACTGCAGATACCGACGCCACTCTTGGCGGGGAAACCGAAAATTTAGCGAGGCCTGCCATTTCTGAAGGCATTTTCAGGCCTACCACCTCCTCTATTAAATCGTTCACTAAATCCAAAGCTGCAATGAAAATTAAAAAACAGGGTCCTCAGACCTCCTCTCAAGGCCCCATGCCTAAAAAACAGATGCTTAAAATGGCTGAGGATTTGATTACTCTCATCAGGGGTTCTCAACCCCCCTCAGACAAAAGACCCAGGTCGGAGGAAGACTACCCTTCCTCAGACCAGGCTTCTATTACCTCAGACCATTCTGAGGACCAGGATTATGCCTATTCCCCATTTGAAGACTCTGATGCTGAGGAGTCTATTCCCTCGGCCCCCCCCCCCCCCCTGAGGACTACTCTTTTGGGGAAACCCTGCATACATTGAGAGAGCACTTCCACTGGGAAGGCCAAGATTACTCAGATTCCAAGAAAAGGCTCAGGGAATTTCTACTACTTCCCTAGCATAGGCCCCTGGCTATTCCTCCTGTCTTAGATATTTTGGATGATGTGTACGCAGAAGCCAGTCCAGCCCCTGTTAAACCAGACAGATATTACCGGGTTCCTGATTCTCACCAGTTCCTTTATAAAAGCCATACTGCTGACTCAGAAACAATTTCACAGGGTCCCAAAGGGATTAAGGCCTCTATTGCTAAAAACCATTTACCTTCAGAGAGAGATTCCAGAGCATTAGAAAGGTAGGGGAAAAAGGTGTATACATCAGCCACTTTAACCATGAGGGCATTAAACTGTCAATTTCATATGTTAAAATACTAACAGTTCTTGCTATCTCAGCTGAAAAGCAAAATGACGCAAACAGAACAACCAGACTTGAAAGAGCAGAACAAGTGGGGAAACATACCTTGCAGTGTGGTTTTGATGCTTTAGAGGCCTCATGTAGAGCTGCTGTCACGGGGTCTGTCATACGTAGACATGCTTGGCTCAAAGAGCAAACCTTACCAGATCATGTCAAAGCAAAGTTATTAGATGCACCACTACAAAAGATGTATTGTTCAGTGTTAAAGCTGAGGAGGTACTAAAGAAAATGGAGGAAAAAGCGAAATCTATGCAAACAGTTAAAGATTTCTTGCAGGTGCAGCCTCCACGCTTCAGCAGAAACTGTCCTTCAAGAAATTGGTCCTTTCCAGCCACGGACAGACCCGAAAGGGGCAGATACAGACGACCAAGGGGTAGAGGACAACCTCAAGGATCTTACAGAGCTAGACAGTGGCAAGCACCAGCCCCCAGAGGTGGAGAAGATAGACCACAGTCATTTAGAAAACAGACGCAATGACTTTCCCCTAGGCCTGCCAAACAAAGATATAATGGCATCACCTTTGGGCAGAAAACTGGCCTTATTTTCAAAAAACTGGCACATTGTTACAAAGGACAAATGGATTCTGGATATTATAGACAGAGGCTACAGGTTCCACTTTCACACCCTTCCAAAAATGAGAGGCATGCCAAACCTGCCACAAAATCAATGGGCAGAGGCACAAAGGCAAATTACCGCTCTCATGGATATGAAAGATATTCAAGAGGTACCTGCAAAAGAACAAGGTCAAGGTTTTTATTCAAGACTATTTCTGGTACCAAGGAAGGACAAAGATTGGAGACCCATCTTAGACCTATCTATTCTAAACACGTATCTAGAGGTACCAAAATTCAAGATGCTCACATTACAGCAGCTTCTTCCCATGCTGGGCAAGGAGTCTTGGCTGGTAATGTTGGACCTCAAGGAGGCATACCTGCATGTCCGTATCAGACAAGATTGCATAAGATACCTCAGATTTCTTGCAGGTTCAACCCATTACCAATTCTCTGCATTGCCCTTTGGCTTATCTACTGCGCCCAGAGTGTTTACGAAATGCCTGGCATCAGTAATTGCCTTCTGCATACAACGAGGAATCCAAATCTACCCATATCTGGACGACTGCCTGATCCAAGCAGACAGAAAGGACCTTCTATTGCAACATCTGGCGTTTGTAATAAAACTGTTAAACTGCCTGGGGTACACAGTGAACAAAAAAAAATCAAAACTAATACCTTCTCAACAGATAATCTTCCTGGGTGCCAGCTTAAATACAACGACCCAGATGGCCTACCTCACGCCAGACAAACAAGGGCAACTGTCTCAATACTTCAACAAAATGGCAACTTTAACCAGGCTAACTGCAAGGAAAATCTTGCAGGCTCTGGGGTTCATGGCATCTTGCATCCTACTAATACCATTTGCAAAGCTGCATATGAGGAAACTACAATGGTACCTAAAAGACTTATGGTCTCAACACAGCCACAGCTTGGAAACAATTATACCACTCATTCCATGCCTTAAAAAGGAATTTTTGTGGTGGGCTCAAGCATGCCAAAGAAACACAGGTCTTCCTTTCTGTTTACCACAAGCAACTCAAATCGTCACAACAGGCGCCTCAGACTACACCTGGGGAGCACACATGGCAGGTCAGTGCATTCAGGGAAAATGGTCCCAAAAAGAGATGCACCTACACATCAACCAAAAGGAGATGCTAGCTGTGCAAAATGCTCTTATGACCTTCAAAGACCTACTGCATCCAGGCCAGCTATTAATAAGGACAGACAACACCACAATCATGTGGTACATAAACAAGCAGGGGGGAACGCATTCATACCCCCCCTGTGCAGGCAAGCCATGACCCTGTGGAACACAGCACTGGAATTACAAATTCAACTACAGGCACAATTCCTGCCAGGGAAGGAAAATACACTGGCAGACAACTTAAGCAGAAATATGACAGACCCACACGAATGGAAGTTGCATCCTCAAGTCTTCACAAAGATAACTCAGGCATGGGGACAGCCAGACATAGATCTATTTGCTACCCACAGAAATTACCAGTTGGAGAAATTCTGCTCAAGTACCTATCATCCACAGGCCTGGAAAGTGGACGCACTCTCTTTCAATTGGACAACATTGACCGTCTATGCCTTCCCGCCTCTACCTCTACTGGCCAAAGTCCTATTAAAAACCAGAGCAGAGAGGCCACAAATGATTCTCATTGCTCCAGACTGGCCACGACAGCACTGGTATCCTCTCCTAAAGAGCCTGTCACACTCACCACCATGGATCCTTCCTCAAGTTCCTCTTCTGTTGTCCCAGCACAACTACAAAACCCTTCACAGCCAGCTCAGAACTCTAAATCTAGCTGCATGGAGAATACCTTAATTTACCAACAGACTCTCCTATCCAAGGAAGTACAGGATGTCATCTTGGAGGCCAGGAGACCCTCTACTAGAAAAACCTACTCCGCCAAATGGAAACGATTTTGTTCCTGGAATCAAGCAAAGGGTCAGAATCCTTGGGTAATAAATATACCTCAGATTTTACAGTACCTAGCTGAGATGTTAATCAGTGGCCTTTCCTTCTCTTCCATCAAGATCCACGCTTCAGCCATTTCAGCACAATACAATACGGATCCTCCTTTATTCTCACATCCTCTATTAAGGCAGTTCCTCAGAGGGGCAAAAAATATAAAACCCCCACAGAAACCACCAGCTCCAGCTTGGGACCTCAACTTCGTATTGGAGAAGCTGACATGCCTCCTTTTGAGCCGGCTTCTTCAGCAGAGCTACAATACTTGTCATGGAAAACAGCCTTCCTTCTGGCTATTACCTCAGCACGCAGGGTTTCGGAGCTACAGGCCCTCATGGCTGTGCAACCATTCATCATTTTCCATCAGGATAGGGTTTCCTTATGAACCAACCCTACCTTCATGCCAAAGGTAGTATCTAGTGTGGCTTTGAATCAGACTATTCATTTACCTACCTTTTATCCAAATCCACAGAACAAAGGAGAGAGGCTACTACATTCCTTGGACATTCACAGGCAACTTCGTTATTACTTGGACAGAATAAAGTCATTCAGAAAATCTGAGCAGCTCTTTGTGTCCTATGCTAGAGGTGCTCAAGGAAAGGCTATTTCCAAACAGACTATTTCAAAATGGATAGCCCACTGCATATGCTTTTGTTATTCATTTCATGGAAAATCAGTGCCTGTATACATCAGATCCCACTCCACCAGGGCTACAGCTACCTCAGCAGCTTTCCTCAGGGGGGTCTCTACCAAGGACATTTTGGAAGCAGCTACTTGGAGTTCAGTGCACACTTTCTCCAAGCACTACCACCTTCCACTATACTCAAAATCTAGAGCGGGCTTTGCCACAGCAGTCCTGCAGGGCATTCTAGCCCCTCCTAATTCCGCTTAGTACCAGCCACCCTTACTTAGCTTAGGGATTCTACCCAAGTGTGATGACTGCAGCTGTATGCACGATGAACATAGTACAATTTTGTACCTACCATAAATGTAGATGTTCGAGTGCGCATACAGCTGCAGTCCAGGTTACCCTCCCTCCACCCCCTCTTAGGACAGGGCTTATTTATGACAAACACCTTTAACATACAACCTATTTGGGGTATTCCTTTATGGTGTATTTGCTTGCGACTACTGTTTTGATTTATCTACTTTTGTATGTTTGCATGACATCATGTTTTGCCTTCCTTTCTGGGGGCACCTGACATCTGGGGCAAGAAAAACTGAAGAAAATGGTGTCGGCTGCCTCTTTTATACCCCTGCCGCACTGATGTCGGGGAAGAAGCGACGACAACCGACGCCGGACCTAGACTTTGAAATTCGGCCGACCGAGGACCCGCCTGACGGCAGGATAACCCAAGTGCGATGACTGCAGCTGTATGCGCACTCGAACATCTACATTTATGGTAGGTATAAAACTGTACTTTTTGTGATGTGCCCTTTAAACGTACAGTTCTGAAGGAACATTTGAATGTGAGGTCTAAACTCTGAGTAGTCAGCAAGTTCACCTAGGTTCTGGGGGAGGGGGAGTGACTACTATATATTGGGTGCCAGAACAGAGAAGCTGTGAGTAGAAGAATGCAGTCTGACAGAATGAGTTTGTAGGAACTGGCCACCTCTGGATTGGCTGCTGAAGTTATAAGGTGGGGATGTAATGTGATCCTATCTCGCCTACATTCTGTACATATGGGTTCGGAGCCGATCCTCTGCTCCGACTCGGCACGCTATACTATAGAACGAAGTCTCTTATTGGCTGAGCCTCCTCATATCCCAGGATGCCCCACTAATGCTTCCCCAGATCTCGTTTGCCGCTTCTACAGCATAGACGTTGTCTCGGACTTGGCTGAGCTAAGTACCTCTAGTATTTAAATTTCTGTCAGAAATTTTGCTAAAATTACCCAAAAGCTGTTTTAACAGCTATTTATTGTTGTGTGACTGTTTTTTTTTGTCGACGGTAAAGGACCCCGTTTAAGTTAGAGGGGCCTTTGCCTAGCCCTCGCGCTTTCAGTTAGTGCTGTCTAACAGCTTCTCTTTGTGTGTTTCTAACTGTTTCTACTTTGTGGTAAATTGAATATTTTCTTGGTGGCAAGTGTTCCCGTTTAACTTAGAGGGACCTTGCCTTAGTTTACCTGTCTTTATTTTACTCAGTGTTAAAGTTTTCTTCTTCCTTTAAAGTTTATAAGCAGCAGATAGCCATGTCAAAAGAACATAGGCCATCTGGTTTTAAAAATTGTTCGAAATGCTCTTATAAAATGTCCATTACGGACGACCATTTGCTTTGTGTGTATTGTTTGGGGCCGAAGCACTTACAGGAATCCTGTAGCGTTTGCCACACTTTTTCCTCTCGAGTGCTCCAAGAGAGGAAAATAAATTGATTTTGAAAGGGCTTATTACCCCTTCTTTTGAGGAAGCCCTGTCTTCTTCTTCTTCCCCGTCGAGGAAGAAAAAATCTTCGGCTCCGACCAGCCCGTCGGATCCGACAGCAAAAAAGTCTAGGCAGGCTTCTCCGTCGGCTCCACGGACTTCAGAGCCGAGGGCGGAACGGTCTTCCTCGATGTCTCCAGCCTCGACTCCTCTGACTTTGGAGCCGAGAGCTCGGGCATCGAGAGGCGAGTCACCTTCATCGGCTCCACTGCCTTCAGAGCCGATTGCCCGCTCAGACTCTTCCCCTTCGGTGCCGAAGTTCACATCGGCTCCGAGGGAAATTGCAGTAGTGGTGGAACCTCCCTCGGCGCCGATACTTCTTGAATCCATTCGGGGCCGGTCCCCCAGTCTTTCGGAGCCGGCGGAGAAGTCAACTCGGACCCGGTCGGTCTCTTCCCGGTCGTCGAGGATGTCCGATTCGGATGTTGACAGGGTGCTTCAAAGGCTTTTTCAGTCTCCGGTCTTTCAAAAGTTGGTCTCGGCTCCGACCCAGTCGGCTCCGGAGCCGATTTCCCACCCTGCCATCTTAGTTCCTCCTCCAACAGCTTCAGCACCGTTGGAGTCGGTGTTGGTGGAACAGGTGGAAGTTGTAGGGTCGACTCCAACCCTTACTCCAACTCCGCCCTTCGGGTCGGTGTTCGGTACACGGACCTCCTCTGTCGGCCCCGAGGGTGACGCTCCAGGACCAATTCTTTCGGTTCCTAGCCTCCCTCTCAGTGCGTCGGTGGCGGGAGTCCCGTCTGCTGTTGTGGCCTTGGGGTTGAACCTTCCCAGGACTCTGGGGGTCCCGCCTTCACGACCATGAGGAGTGCCTTGGCCAGATCCTCTCTGGCCACTTCTACCTTCTCACCACCACCTTCCCTTGGCAAGGAGACTAGTTCCTTTGCAGTCCCTCTGTCTCATGACAGCGGAGCCCTGTGGCCTGAGGTTACCCCTGTCGGGGGTTCCCTTCTTCCGGGAGGTCCCTCCGAAGCGTCTTCGAAGGAACCTCTGAGAAGAAACAGTGCAAGAGGAAGCACGTCGACTCCCCTGATGAGTCTCTCACCTCGGATACCGACCTTGATGATGCGGAAAGGTCCCCCAAGTCGTCCTCGGATGATGTATCCTTTGCGGACATCTTAGAAATCCTTAAGCAATGAGGCGACTGGCAGTCCAAACCCCCTTCTGCTGAGGAGTCTGTGTTCCTCAAGGCCTTCGGGGCTCAGCCCTCCGCCTCCTGGGTGTCTCCGCCCTTCGATGAGCTCCTGGATTTGATCTCTCGAAGGGCGGGGGAACATCCGGATTCTGTTGAACCGGTGCCAGCTCGCCCCAATAAATTCCTTTCAGCACCCCCGGATAAGGACTTTCTTACCAAAGGTGTGGCTGTAGATGCCTTGGTGGTGGTATCTGCTACCCAACAAGATGTGGCAGAGGCTTCAACGTCCGTCCATCCTCCTAATAAGGAGTCTAGGAGCATGGATCGGTACGGGAAGCGCACCCTTGCTTCAGCAACCTTTACTTTAAGGTCTCTGAATTACCTGACTCATTTTACGAGATTGCAGAGGGATCTGGTCAAGGAGCTTTCAGATGCCCTCTCTGGTAACCTACCTGAGCAGTTGGCTCAGGCGGTTAACTCCCAGTTGGCTACTGTGTCCTCCCTATCCAACTCGTCCATGAGGCTCATTTCGTATGCAGCCAAGGGAGCGAGCAGAGCGGCGGGCACATATGTTGCTCAACGGAGACAAGCCTGGCTACGCCTGTGTCATTTTGCGGAGGCCTTTAAGTCTTCCTTTGCCGATGCCCCCTTCGATGGGTCCTCCCTTTTTGGACCCAAGGTAAAGGACACTTTGACTCGCTGTGAGCAGGAGGGCAAGACTTTAACTGCCGTAGGGGCCCGGTTTTCCACTCCCTTCAGGCCTTATCCCAAGGCTCGAAGAGGAGGGAAAATGTGGTTCCGTAAGTCTCAAAAGTCTTACTCATCGCAGCAGAGCGATTCCCCTTCTAGAGGCAGAGGAAGGGGAAATTTTTCAGGGAGACGTCATCCCAGAGGCGGCGGAGGCCCCCGCAACACTGGAGACCGTGAGTCCTTTCGTGGCTCCTCCTCCTTCCAGCATCCCTGAAGGAGTTCCCGACTGTGCAGCTCCGGAGCCAGTCGGGGGTCGTTTTTCGAGGCACCTAAAGGCCTGGGAAAGTATCACCCAGGACCAATAGGTGCTCCGAATCATCGCCGGAGGTTACAACATTCCCTTTTCTCAAACCCCCCCACCATCCCAAAGAATCCCGGACCCGCCACCCAGTCAACGGGATATGGCAGCCATCGAAATTTCAAAGCTGCTTCAAAAAGGAGTCATCCAACCTGTCCCCGCAGATCAGACCGGATCAGGGACTTACTCGAGATTCTTTTTGGTACCAAAAAAGACCGGGGACTTGAGGCCCATTTTGGATCTCAGCAAATTAAACCGATCAGTGAAAAAGTCTAAATTCCGGATGGTCACCTTGCAAACCATTCTCCCACTTCTGGAGAAGGGTGTTTGGATGTGCTCCATAGATCTCAAGGACGCCTATTGTCACATTCTGGTAAATCAGGCGTCGAGGAGACACTTGCACTTCAGCCTAGGGGACAGTCATTTCCAGTTCCGTGCACTGCCATTTGGTCTCAACACAGCCCCCAGGGTGTTCACCAAATGTTTGGCAGTGATGACTGCTCACCTGAGAAGTCTAGGATTCCAGATGTTTCCATACCTAGATGACTGGCTCCTAACTGCCACCTCAAGGCATCTACTCTTAAGAACTCTAGCTGCCACTGTCTCCCTAGGCAGCTACTTAGGAGTCACCTTCAATTGGACAAAATCCGTATTGCGGCCATCACAGCGTATTCTGTTTATTAGTGCAGAAATAGACTCAAGGCAGATGCGAGTCTATCTTCCTGCAGAAAGGATAGCAACATTGCAGTCTCAAGTGCGGGCGTTACTCCTCAGACGTCGAGCTCCAGCGAGAATGGTCCTGCAGCAGTTGGGTTCCATGTCAGCCACCATTCTTCTCGTTCCTTTTGCAAGGTTACATATGAGGATACTCCAGTGGCTCCTCTTAGCCCAGTGGTCTTATCAAGACCTCCCCCTCAGTCACCACATATTGATAACAGAAACGTGCAAGCAGGATCTTCGTTGGTGGCTTTCTTCCTCCAACCTGGATCAGGGGCGACCCGTCGTTCCCCCATTCCCCTCAGCCACGTTGACTACGGACGCCTCCCAGACAGGGTGGGGGGGACATTATCTGGACAGGTCGGTCCAAGGCACGTGGCACTCCGATGAGAATCTTCTCCACATCAATATCCTGGAAATGAGGGCGGTGCTTCTAACGTTGCAAGCACTACACGACCACTTCCCCCAGGGGACAATTGCCATTCAGTCCGACAACATGTCGGTAGTCTGGTACTTGAACAAGCAAGGAGGGACCAGATCTTACCCCCTTTGCAGAGAGGCCATGAAGGTATGGGATTGGGCGATTGCTACCAAACGCTTTCTAGTGGCAACACACATTCCGGGGACATCCAATGTGATAGCCGACAGACTGAGCAGGACTATTCTCTCCCCTCACGAATGGTCCTTGAATCACAAAGTGGTAACACAGATTTTCACGAGATGGGGAATCCCATGTTGCGATCTTTTTGCAACTCCCCTCAATGCAAAATGCCAGCAGTTCTTCTCTCTCATTCCAGCTCTGGGGGAAACCCCCAAGGATGCTCTAGTCCAAGCTTGGCCCCAGGGTCTGCTATACGCCTTTCCTCCGGTTCCCCTTATCCCCAAGGTGGTTCAGAAGGCGATTCGCTTGGAAAGCAAAATGATTCTAATTGCCCCATACTGGCCCCATCAAGTATGGTTCCCCTTTCTTCGCAAGTATGCACTGGACGGTCCCTGGTTCCTGGACCAAGTTCCAGACCTTCTGATTCATCAGTTGGGACAGCTCCATCAGTCCCTCCATTCATTGAAGCTGGCAGCTTGGCTACTCCTCTTCCGACCATAGTTAGGAGCCATTCTTTCGACCCTGAGGTTATGCATATTTTGTCCTCGGCCCACAAGTCCTCTACAAAAAAGATGTATAGCAGTAAATGGAAGAGGTTTGCTATTTGGGCTCAACTCCGAGGATTAGACCCTATGACAGCTTCTGTGTCAGAGGTTCTGAAGTTTTTAACCTCCCTGTTCAACCAGGGTTGTTCGGTGTCCACCATCAAAGTTCAATTGGCAGCTATTTCCAATTTTCATGAGAATGTAGATCCACCTTTAATGAGCAACAAGTTGTGAAAAGCCTTTATTAAAGGAGCTTGGCTTCTTAGACCACCTATATCGCATCCTGCACCACCGTGGGACCTTAACGTAGTGTTAGGCGCATTAACCACACCCCCCTTTGAGCCGGCGGCAACCTGTGACTTGAAATTTCTTTCTTGGAAGACTGCCCTTCTAGTTGCTATCACATCAGCCAGGCGAGTTTCAGAACTTCAAGCCTTATGCATCAATCCACCATACCTGATTTTTCACAAGGATAGAGTTTCTCTAAGACCAAACCCATCCTTTATACCAAAGGTTTGTTCGAAATTTTGCTTGCAACAATCTCTGGAATTACCAGTTTTTATCCCTAAGTATACAGACAGAGCTGAGTATACATTCCACACCTTAGATGTGCACAGACAGTTACGTTTCTATTTGGATAGGACACAACAAGCATGAAAATCAGATCAACTGTTTGTGTCTTTTTCAGACAATAAATTGGGCAAAGCCGTCACGAAAGTCACTATTGCCAAGTGGATCAGAGAGTGTATCAGTCATATTTATCGCATTTCAAATAAAGAGCTTACAATTCCTGTAAAAGCTCATTCTACCAGAGCTATGTCCACTTCGGCAGCTTTTCATTCCAAGCTCTCTATTAATGACATCTGTGCAGCTGCTACGTGGTCTTCTCTACATACCTTTATTTCTCAGTACAAATTGGATGTAGCATCCAGGGGCCGAGCTTCCTTCGGTTCCACGATTCTCCGGACCGTTTTCCAGTGAGCCACCCAGGATTTAGGTGCTAGGGACCGCTGTCCCATATGTACAGAATGTAGGCGAGATAGGGTCACATTACATCTTTTAGTTATGTACTTACCATAACTTTAGATGTATGGGATCCATCTCGCCTACATTCTTAATAACCCACCCTCCTTCCCCCTGCCTTGGAGGCCAGAAGAGACCGAACGGCCCGAATACAACTGTTTTTTCCTCTCTTGAAACACCTGGCAATCTTATAACAACAGTCTATGTGTGTGTGCATGTGTGCGGACAAACAAGATCTGGGGAAGCAGTAGTGGGGCATCCTGGGATATGAGGAGGCTCAGCCAATAAGAGACTTCGTTCTATAGTATAGCGTGCCGTGTCGGAGCCGAGGATCGGCTCTGAACCCATATGTACAGAATGTAGGCGAGATGGATCCCATACATCTAAAGTTATAAGTACATAACTAAAAGTTACTGCAAATACGTTTGAAGAGAGGAGGGAGGGGGTGTTCTTGTTATAGTGTTTTGAAAAGGAGGGAGCCAAGAAGATTGGTTCTGCCTTGAATTGGAAGCCACTTAACTTTAGATCTTGTTAAGCAATGGTGGTCATTCCTAGTGGAGTTTGCTGTGAAACAGCAGATTTTATTAGATAAGGCTTGAAGGGTGGTTAAGTTTTTGGTACAGGTGGAGGCAAACAAGGGGGGAATCCATACTCAAGTAGGGGAATGTTGAAGGAGAGTGATGTGTATCATGAGTGTGTTATTATGCTAAGAACATAACTTGCATCTTACATGATTCAGTCTCTCCAAGTCTGTCCACTTCAACAGATGGGACAAAGTCCCCAGCTCATACTGTTTGACACCGTGACAGGATACCTCTGATAGATGCAAAGGTGAACCTAGGTCTGGAGATAAAGTTCAGCTTATAGTATCCTGCAAAAGTATGCAGAAAAGCCTATGACATGGAAGCACAAGCGTCAGTTAAAATGCTCTTCAATCTTTTGAAGATTGAAGAATCTCCGGGTGCTAGCCATTGCTCTGTGTCCTTTAGGTTTAGTGGGAAAATTATTAACATTTTTGTAACAAAATACAGGGCAGTTATCAGAGAGAAACAGAGAGGGTGAATTTAGTTTAGAAACTTTACTTGTACCATTTGCCACGTAGAAAACAAAATGATGATGATCTTCCGCTGTCCTTAGTTTTGTCCAAATAAATGCATAATTGATGTTGAACATCTTGGCAGTGCAATGAATACCCTTTTTTAGTTTGAGTGTTGGGGGCAAATGTACGGAAATTGACTGGTTTGCTTTAGCTTCTTCTGCAACCTTAGGCATAAAAGGTGGGCAGGTCTGTAGCTGGAACTCTGCCTGTCTGAAAGATAATGTCTTTAATTTTGAAACCTTGCATGCTGATTTGACATTATTCAAAAAGAGAGCTTTCCATATCAAGAACTTTAACTCTGCCTAGGCACTAGTTTCTGTAGTGTTAATGTTGGTATCTGAGGTCTTTTTAGTCTGTTCCTCAATGGATGGGTTGTCTGATCCATGTCTGATCAGACTTCAGGCTCCTCCCCTTATCAGATTTTCGATCCAGAGTTCCGGCTCCCCCCCTTATCAGATTTTTGATCCAGAGTTCAGGCTCCTCCCCTTATCCATAATCACCTGCAAGTGGAGAATTCCCTCAGATATAATTTTCTGCTGGTTTACTGTGGGCATGAACTCCGTTGCTCAGACTTGGATGTAGATAAGTCAAAGCCACTTTGTTTCATAGATTGTTACTAGGCTACTGACCTGGGGGAGGGGGCTTTCTAAGCCTAGTCAATTTTTCCTGAAAGAATAGTGATGTCCTGTTTCTCAATAGGACACTGAGAGCCAGGCATTTATAAGCTACCTCTGTACATAAAGGGCATGGGTGCCAGGCCTGATTTAAATTTCCTTTTCCTGATCCACTAGTCTAGGTTGACTTAAGTGGGTAATACAGACTCAGCTTCACCGGGATGGGAAGCCTGTTCCATAGGAGAGGCAGTCTCTGAGATGCATATCTGTCTCTCCAACATGTTATGTTTAAATCGCAGACAAAATTCAGGTCCCTAGACCTTGCATTTCTGGTACTCTGACTTACGAATATGTAGGAGATTCATAAGTGTGGAGTTTGCAGTCATAGGCTCTAAGTGACAGTACTCAGATCACTTCTCTTGAATTAGTTCAACCACTATCTCACTGTTCTCCCTCTGTCACAGTTTCATAGGTAGATTTATAGGTAAGTACTAACCTTGCTGCCTTGTAGGCCATTTTAAGCCTAGCCAATTTCCTTTGGTGATACTCAAACCCTGTATTTCTCAACTGGCAAACACCTTCGCTACTATGCCAAACCACCAGTTGTTCCTTTTGGATGTAGTCATTGGTTATAGTTTTCCTGTAATGTTGTAGTTCTTCCTTTTCTTATACCTACCTTCAATTACCTTAAAATATTTGGAGATAAGTTTCTGTGTTTGCCTTTTTGGCAATCTTTCCCTTGCCAGTAACTTTAATAATAGTGATTTTTCATTTTAGTGATACTTTTGGGACAGAGCTTTTGTCACATAACATGTGCTGCTGTTTGTGGTTGGGTGGTTGTACTTTTTGTGATACTGTTTTCTTTTAGGTGTTGGTGTAGGCTCTGTTCAATATAGCTGATAAGCCATCAGGATTTAAAAAATGTGTGGCCTATGGCAGGAAAGTTCCTAATTCAGATGTACATGCAGAGTGCATTCTGCTGTTTGGGGGCTTCTCATCTTGATAAGCAATGCTATACTTGTACTGCCTTTGCTACTATTGCCATTATGGAAAGGAGAACAAAGTCATCTTTAAGGATCTTCTCTGTGTTTCCATGGAAGAATTCATGTCTCATGTGACTACTTCTGCTGTCTTCCCTTATGTCAGGAAATCCTCTGGTAAGTCGAAGGGTGAGAAGATTGGTGATGAGCCTAAAGAAAAGGACAATAAACAACCCAACGAATCCAAGAAGCGGTCCCTACAATCATTTCTCTTCATCAGGTCCATCTCTGACATGTCCTAAGATCCCAGATCCAACACTGTTGGACCTTCTCATCATTGGATCCAGCGCCGCCCTCCACTGCTGGAACCCCTTTTCTCCACTGAGCTGGTTTCACCCAGATTATGATCCCCCTTTCTTCAGGAAAGCACTTTTCGCTATTCTTCCCGATCCTTACCCACTGCCTCATCCCTCCAGTCGGTGCAGTCTTCCAGAAGCCTATCTGAAACAAATCTGAATAGAAGGATGACTTGAGTTCCTCAAGACCTAAATCCAGTGTAGTGTCGTACTAGTTCTGTCCACTGTCTGACCTCTGAGCATGTATCCCTCCCCTCATCATATTATCATTCCTTCTCCAGTCCGACCTTCAGCTTCATGGCTTTTGGATCAGAGTATTTCCCAGGGTTTGTCTGTTGAATCTTTGGTTTTCATCAACTCAAGTGCTTCTCTGATCTGATCAGTTCCGAGTCGCTTGGATCTGGACAGGTCTCTGAGATGAGGTGTTTGATCCGTTGGGCCTGGCTCTACTCTGAAGTTTTTTGAGGGTTCCTACCCACTTGGAGCTTCAGCACTAGACAGCTGGGTCTTGGTATCTGCTTCTGAGCAGAGTCCAGCAGGACCAGTATGTGTTGGGCGCTTTGGTTCCTACAGGAGGAGTCTTTGATCCGGTCTCAACTTCTGTTTTCAAAGCTTTTGAGGGAATGCTGTCTGTTTTTAGTCAGCAGACCTTTTTTTTTCCTCTCTGATCCATCCCTCCCCTTTAGGAGCTTCCCTGGGGCCTAATCCTATTTTTTCTATCCTATCAGGATGGCCAGTCCCTCCTAGCCTTGGGACGGTCTGCATTAAAGATTGCCATTCTGCTTCAGAGTCATCTTCAGAATACTCCACTGTAGTGGGTCCACAGAAGCATTAGTGCAAGAAGAGGCTTATTGACCTCCAATAGTCCTTAACTGAAGATAACTGACTTTGATATTGAGGGGTCACCCATTGTCCCTCTCCAGGACATCTCATTCAGAGAAGTCCTGGAGCTGTTTAGACAGAAAGAGGGGTGGTTTTCTGAAGTCCCATTCCAGTAGGAGTATGTATTTCTTGATGCTTTCAGAGCTCTCTACTTTTGGATGGTCCCTCCTGTGAATGAAATGGTCAGCCTGATCTCCAAGTTGGCATGTAAGGAATTGGACATGGCTAAACCGATCTATTGTAAGCCTGAAAAGTTTTTGGTCTGTCTGAAGGACCACCAATATTGGAGTAAGGGTCCTAACATTACTTCTAGGGTGGTGGCGGCAAACACTGAAAAAGAACTTGCTGAGGAAAGCTCCACTGTCCATCCCCTTAACAGGGTCCAGGGCTCAAGATAGGTTTGGGAGATCAGTTTATACTTCAGCGATCTTTACACTTGGGGAAGCCAAATTGTTTGGCATATATGATGTGCTTCCAGGGAAACTTGACCAAGGAACATTCCAAATCTCTGTCTCTGGGTCCTTACCTGTAGAGGACTAGGTTGGCCACCCTTCAGTCTGTTTTGAATATGTCTTGTGTCATTTCCAGTGTGAAAGAATGTACTTCAAGAGCTGCAGGCACTGGCAAAACTGTAAGGCGGCATGCCTGGATGTATCTGTGTGACTTTGAGGAGCATTTTAAAAGGTTCTTTTTCAATGCCTCCTGTGATGGCGTGACACTTTTCGGGCCAAAGTTTAGAGAGATTCTATCCAGAAGTGAACAAGCTGAGAAAACCCTATGTGCCTTAGTGATCTGTTTGTCTATCCCCAGAGGCCTTTCTCTAGGAACCAGAAGGAAGGGAAGAAGCTGCAGTTCTGCAAGGTTTTGTTCCGTCACTTCCAGTAATAGACCTCTCAAAGGCAGAGGGGGCAACTGTACAACTGTAAACAGTGTATGTTTGTCCCCCACAGCTGAGGTAGTCCACAAAAAAAGGCTGTCATGTTCCATTCTTCCGTAGGCCTTGTAGTGCCCCTGAACAGTTGTCTGACTGCTGCACTGCGGAGGCAGTTCAGGGAGCTTAATGCTATATCCCACAGTTTGGATGCCCATCACTCAAGATGTCTGGGAACAGAGGATCATAACCAGAGGCTATTGTAGTCTCTTAGTTTCATAGGTAGGTAGTAGGCTATCTGCCCAAAGGCATTTATAAGCCTAGACAGAATGTGTTGGCTTTCACCTCCCCCTTAGATTAGTTCCCTGTGCCTCTCCAGCAGAGCCACTGAAGTGATCCCCGGGGTAAACTTTGTTTCCCAGCCACTCGTCAAGGTTTCCCTTGAAGAGCGTTAGCGAGGAGGTCTGCCCAATGTAGATTGGAATCTTGTTCCAAAGCATGGGAAGACTCTGGGACAGGAATCTATCCCTCCAGCACGTCCTATTTATTGTTGTGGTGAGGTTTAGATCCCTAGAGCGTGTGGCTCCGAGGGGATAAGGTTTTCTTTAGGTGGAGCATGTCCATCAATTCTGGGTTGGACATGGCCTTGTATGTCAGGCAGAGATCACCTCTGATTAGACCAGGGGTGTCCAACCTTTTCAGTTGCAGAGGCCGCATTGAGTCAACAGAAATGGTCTGGGGGCTGCATGTAAAATATATTATGTAGACGACAAGTGAAGATCAAAAAAAAAAAGGGGTCTCTCACGTAAACTGAAGAGCAAAAAAAAAAAAAAGGGTATTCAATACAGAAACATTGCAGTTCCGCATTCAACAGAAGTAGCTCCATGATTGGCCCGTATACCGGTATACAAGCCAATCAAAAAGCACTAAACACGGATCTACTTCTGTTTAATGCAGAACACAAGAAGCTCCGTGTTTAGCGATTTTTTGATTGGCCCATATGCCAGGTATACGGGCTAATCAAAAAAAAAAAAAGCTAAGCGGAGGCTGGCCGGGACTCGGGATCAGGCTGCTGATCTCGGGACAGTCCCGCCCAAATAGGGACGTCTGGCAACCCTGCGGACGAACAAAGTCGACCCCCTGGCTGTATTGTAGGTGAATTTGAACAATGAATAAATTAATAAATGCATAATATTTGCCCTAAAATTCAATATCTCATTCTAATTATTAAAAAAACAGTTAAATCTAACATCTTAGTTTAACATCAAAGTTTATTTGTAAAAAGAAAAAATTAACAGATACGAACCCTTCAATTTGTATGAGATCATACCGGTGATTTTGCTGGTTTCCTGAAGATGCCCATGTCTTCCATCATGTCCCTAATGCCCATATGTTGTCCAAAGCGCTCATGTATTCTTCTTTTTCTAGCTTTTGAATCTGTCCCTGAAATTATTCAAGACATGCTACATCTGGTCAGGCTGGTCTGAAGATGAAAGAAGGTTCTTCAGTGGCTTTGGAAAGGCACGTTTTTAGCTTTGGAATCTGTCCCTGAAATTGGTTAGTAATTTTGTATACCACACTAACTTTTGTCTCTTAAGTGAATTACACAACCAGATTCACACTTTTTGTTTTGATACTTTACCCTCGGTAACAGAAGCATATAATTTCATTGAGCCCTGGTTTCTTGCAAGGAGTAAATGACTAATAAATTATTTTTTTCTAGGTTAACAAATACTGAATTTCTATTTTGTGGTTGCTATTTTGAGTTTTTCCAACACATGTAATCTAATTTGATGCTCATGCAGTTTCCCCAATCAATAGTAGCTCCCTCTTTGCGAAGTGGGATGATTACAGCTGCTCTCCATACCCGATATGAATCCAGTGGAGAGGCTGAGACTCAGAACTTAATAAAAAATCAGCCAGACAATGTTTCGTGCTGACTAGAAGACAGCCTGATGCACAAACTCTATGGGCACCAAGAGTATTCTTAGCCTTGGAGAGCACTTGGGACTTGATCAGAAGTGATGGGGGGGTCGCCATAGCCATATTAATGTGCGGAGGATAATGAGGTGAAGATAAGGGGGTAAAGTCTGAGCTGAATTTTTATGGTAATATGCTGGCTATGTTCTCAGCATTGAGTACATCGTGTTACTTTGGTATTATTCAGAGCCTTGTTGGGCATTCCTTATGAGGTTTCTGATATAGCTAAAGAAGGCTTTATGGCGATCCTTAACTTAGGTGGCAATTCTCATTTTGTACTCACTTGTGGAGAACTAAGAAATATTCAAGTACAACATGAAAAATATGTATTCACAATATGGTCAGGTAGGGCATAATAAAAGTAACTGCTTGAAGAAATGTACAAGATGAGAATCTTAAAAGCATTTTTTTTTTTTCTGACTAGCACGCGCCCAAAAATACAAAATAAATGGAAGAAAGCATTCCAGAATAAACAGAAGCGCATAAAAGCAGTTTAGAAGTGCTCACGCCATAGCATTTCATTCAGGAAGGGTTGATGATGGACACTTGGGATCAAAGAAAAATTTCTCATCCCTGCTCAACTGAAATTAACTAAAGTTTCCTCAAACCAATCTGACGTATTGAGCATGAAAAGGGATTCCAGCTTGGGAGATGTATGTATGTTAGGAGAACATACCATACAAAAATGAGTGAGCACACAAGACCGAGCAAAACTCCTGAACCTTTCAGATCATTTATCTCCTTTAAAGTCATAGTGCTGTACTCCTGTACAATCTCTGTCCCCATAACTTATGCAAGGTTTGGTCCCCTACTGCCTAGCCCTAGTTAGTCCCTTATAATTTTCTTTCTCAGGTACCAAGTTTAAGCTATTCAGCTCTGGAACCTTCTCCACCAGTAGTTGAGGGAATCCCACACAATCAGTGCTGCTCTAATGTCACTTACAAACCAGACAGTTTAATAACTAATTTTTTTTATACATAACGGCATTATTTAGAAACTTTTTTTTACAGAATGTCATTGTTAGACAGCAATAATCCGCTTCTGCATTCAGGTAATGTAGGGTTTATCCAGGTCATGGACTATTGTTAAATAACTACCCCTCTGCATAAATGTCCAAACTGAACTCCCAGATCACTTGCAGCCAATCGTATACTGCCATCGGTGTCTAAACTTGTAGAACAGTCTCTGCTGATCAAAGTCTGTCTCAAACCTACAGACACCATTGTCTTCTTAGACTTAGACAAATGGGCTCAGTCAGAGGCCCAGTATGGCATCACTAAAGGCCAAAACACAACCCAATATTGCCTTACTAGTTCCATCTAACAGTACTAAAGGACAAAGATGAAGAATTCAACAAGGCTGTGTTTTGTGGATCACATCATATTACTGTATTTCATATCTCATCTTATTTATACAGGGCTAGATTGACAATTAGTGCAATGATTTAAATTTTCTCTCTTCAAAAGACAGTATGGTACTCCTCCCAACATCCTTATTGCAAGAGACCCAAGAAAGGGGTCTGTACCTGGGTCCCGATCGACCAACTCAATCACCCTCCACTGCCAGGAATAACGTGTACAGATGATCTCACAAATTTATAACCAGTTCCTGCCTCTGTACCATAACCACCACACATCTCATTTGAGGGCCAAAAAAAATATTTGATTCACCTCCAAACTACTACCGATTTTTTTTTTTTTTTTTTTTTGTAAATAAAATCTTTATTTTAATTTTAGTAATATCTCAAATATCTCAAACTCATGTGACATCATCAAGCCTGGTATATTTATAACACATTTAAACCAAACCTGATAAAATGAGCTGGACACATCCTTTGTAAGAATCAGCCTTAAAACATGATCTTACAGATAACAATTAATACCACTATAAACAAATACTATGTCCATCTCCATTTTTAGTGACACAAGGCTTTGAAAATGCAAAGCTGCCCAACGTAGTATGCAATAACACACAACTTATGATGTATTTGTATAATATATATGGTCTCAATATGGTTCAATCACTGCTTATAAAATCATGGGGAAAGTCAACTAAGTGCAGTGACTGTATTCTCTTTAATAACCACCTACAAATGTGACACTGCAAATGGTAGCACTCTAGCAGTCAGTAAATTTCTATCCCTTTTATTCTGATGCACAACGCACCTCAATTCCACTCTTAAATTTTTCAGTTATAACACCTTAAGACAAACAGAAAAATACATTTTAGCACTTTAATACTTCTGATTCTACAATGATGCAGTAATATAATTCAGCAAATAAAAGTGCAAAATATTTAAAGTGAAACATCCAATGCACCTGCCATAAGTGACAGTGATAAGTTTCAGTCACAAGACCAGCAGTACATTTTAAACTTCTGCTTGCTTAAGAATCAGACATCTCCCATTTCAGGTCATTCTTGTTCCTCTCTAGTACACAGCAGCTACTAATGCAACTGTTGCCTCTGTTAGCAATGTTCGAGTCATGCCAATCTTTAATGGGACAGACCATAACTGCTAAAGCTAAGAAACACCTAATAGGTTCATAGGTTCATAGGTTGGTACTAGGCTATCAGCCCTAGGGCCTATACAAGCCTAGCCATAACAATTCCCTGGTTATTTCTTCCCACATTATTTACTTTCCTGGACCCCTGTCTAGCAGGGCGACTGACGTGATCCCTGGGGTGAATTTCCTTTCTCCCATCCAATCGTCAAGGTTCCTCTTGAAGAGGTCCAAAGAGGCACTCTGCTTGACATGTATGGGCAATCTATTCCAGAGTCTGGGGAGTCTCTGGGTCAGGAACCTATCCCTCCAGCATGATGTTCTTCATCTCACATTGCTGCAGTCATAACCTGTGGGTAGTCCGCTGTCCTCGGTCGGACCGAATACCAAAGTGTTAGGCTGGCGTCGGTCATGGTCGCTTAGATCTGACGTCAGTACGCCGTGGTACTAAAGCGCATGACCGACGTCATATCCTCAGTCTTTCTTGCCGCATGGTCCGAAGCAGAAGCAGCGTTTGCAAGTGCCGTTCGGCGTCCTGAAATTTTCGTATTCTGAGTTTCAGACCGAAGACCAAGTTGGGCTAAGTACCCCGTTGGGAATATTTTGTCTTTTCTTGCCTCAGTTAAATCCGGATGTCAGAAAAAGTGAATAATTGTATTTCTTGTGGGAAACAGATACCTCATAGGGATTACCACTCTCTCTGTATTCCTTGTTTGGGGCCTGAGCACGACGTAGTCGGGTGTCGCTTTTGTGCTAAATTTAATAAGCGCACCATTAAACGTAGGTTAGATTGTGCTAGGCTTGTCTTCGGTAAGCGGTATAATTACAATATGCCGTCGGATCCTCCGACGCCCGCTACCGCGAAGAAGCGTAAAGAGAAATCGTTGAAATCCAAGCAAGATGAGTCGTCCGTTCCGGACGCCGGTTCTTTAGAAACCACGGTGGATTCTGTGGATCCGGCCGAGGTTTCAGTTGAGTCTCAGGGGGAGCCTTTAGTTTTGCAAGATGTGGCCTCTCAGGAGTCGGGTCGGGCAGAGGGGGCCTCTCAGGTTGCTCTGCTCCCTTCTTTGCATAAGGTGGTTAGGCCTTCTCCCTCTGTCTCTAAGGTACCTTCAAAGGCCAGGCCTGGTTTGTCTTCCTCTGGCTTCAGTCCTAGTTCTGCAGGTTCTGTGCCTAAAAAACACATGCTTAAAATGGCAGAAGATTTGATTACCTTGATCAGAGGTTCTATGCCCCCTCCAGATAAGAGGCCTAGGGTGGAGCCAGAGGTGGAAGGATTGGAACATTCTTGATTATTCAGAGTCTTGGCTGAAGACATTCAGGATTTTCCCCTTATTCTGATTCTTACGCAGAGGATTCTAGTCCTTCTGCTTCCTCCAGAGGATTTTTCTTTTCAGAAACCCTGCATTCTATGAGGGAGCATTTTAAATGGGAAGGTCAGGATTTCTCAGATTCCCGAAAGAGGCTTAGGGAATTCTTGTTTTACCACAACATAGGCCCTTGGCTATACCTCCGGTTTTGGATGTTGTACAGGATGTTTTCTCTGAGGCTTCCCTTAATCCTGACTCTTTGCCTCCTGCCCGGTTAAGCCAGACAGGTATTACAGGGTGCCAGAGGCTCATAAATATTTGTATAAGAGCCCTAGGGCTGACCCAGAAACTATTAGCCAGGGACCTAAGGGTGTCAGGGCTTCTGTTGTAAAGAATCCAGTTCCCATGGATAAGGACTCTAGAGCTCTGGATAGGTGGGGTAAAAAAGTGTATACCTCTTCCACTCTTGCAATGAGGGCTTTAAATTGCCAGTTTCATATGCTGAAGTACCAGAATTTTCTTCTTAGTCAATTGAAATCTAAGGTGGATGCTTTAGCAGAGGGCATAGAATGTAAAGAATTACAGGATTTGGTTCATGCCTCTGATCAGGTGGGTAAGCATTCTTTGCAGTGTGGTTTTGATGCTTTGCAGGCCTCTTCCAGGGTGGCTGCCACTGGATCAGTTATTCGTAGACACGCCTGGCTTAAGGATCAGAACTTGTCAGAGCATGTTAAAGCTCGAATTTTGGATGCTCCCCTTCAGTCTGAAGTTTTGTTTGGTTGACTTGAAGAAAATGGAGGACAAAGCTAAGTCTATGCAGACTGTTAAAGATTTTTTGCAGGTGCAGCCCCCTAAGTTTAGCAGAAATTGGCCTACTAAGGGATGGGCTTATCCTTCTTCTGATTTACAGTCTAGGGGCAGATCTAGACGTGGTAGGGGCAGAGCTCATGCACAGGGTTCTTTTAGGCCTAGGACGTGGAGTTCCCCTGCACAGTCTACAGGTGAGGGCAGGGGCCAGTCCTTTCGTAAACAGACCCAATGACCTGCATCTTCAGCTGCCCGATCCTTCCTATCTGGCAGCTCCTCTGGGAGGAAAGTTGGCACTTTTCAGGCAAAATTGGCTTTTAGTCACCCAGGACAAATGGGTGTTGGGCATTATAAACCGAGGCTACAAGTTTTATTTCCACACATTGCCCCCTTTCAAAGGCATGCCAGACGTTCCTCCTCAGCAAAAGGCAGAGGCTCACAAACAGATTTCTTTACTTCTCCAAATGGGAGCTATCCAGCAGGTCCCTCTGTCAGAAGTGGGCCTAGGATTTTATTCTCGCCTGTTTCTAGTACCAAAGAAAGGAAACACTTGAAGGCCAATTCTGGATTTGTCTATTCTCAACACATACCTGGACATTCCAAAATTCAAAATGTTGACTTTGCAACAACTTCTACCTATGCTAGGCAAAGATCACTGGATGGTAACTCTGGATCTCAAGGAGGCTTATCTTCATGTTCCTATCAGGCCAAGCTGCAGGAGATTCCTGCGTTTTCGGGCTGGGACTTTACATTATCAGTTCTCTGCATTGCCCTTTGGCTTATCTACTGCGCCCAGGGTGTTCACAAAGGTTCTGGCTCTGGTGATAGCCTTCTTACGGTTAAGAGGAATACAAATTTATCCTTATTTGGACGATTGCCTGATTCTGGCTCAAGACAAGTACGAACTTCATCATCTACAGTATGTGATGGCAGTGTTAAGGTGCCTAGGGTATTCTGTGAACGAAACAAAGTCCAGTCTAGTACCCTCTCAGGAAATGTGCTTTCTGGGTGTGAGACTGAATACAGCTTCCCAGATGGCTTTTTTGACCCCGGACAAGCAAAAGAACCTTACTCTTTACTTCCATCAATTGTCTCTACGGTCCAGGCTGACTGCAAGGACAGTCCTTCAAGCCTTGGGGTTCATGGCATCTTGTATTCTGGTGCTTCCCAATGCCAAACTGCATATGAGGAAGCTACAATGGTATCTCAAAAATGTATGGACACAACACTGCCAAGATCTGGACACTGTCATTCAAATAATACCTTGCATTCAAAAGGAATTTTTGTGGTGGGCTCAGGAATGTCACCTAAACAAGGGACTCTCTGTGACCCGACGAGGCGAGTCAGATTTTAACGACAGATGCCTCGGACAAGGCTTGGGGAGCACACCTCAATGGAAAATGGGTTCAAGACACGTGGCCTGCCAGACTTCAACATTTTCATATCAACTTGAAGGAGATGTTAGCAGTCCAATTTGCATTGATGGCTTTCAAGGATTTACTTCACCCAGGGCAAGTGTTGATTCAAACAGACAACACAACTGTCATGTGGTACATCAACAAGCAAGGGGGAACCCATTCGTACCCTCTTTGCAGGCAAGCAATGATTTTGTGGGAGACTGCTCTCAGTTTACACCTCAATCTTCAGGCAAGGTTTCTACCAGGAGCACAGAACTCCTTAGCAGATGTTTTGAGCAGACAGATAGTGGATCCCCACGAGTGGAAATTGGATCCTCATGTATTTCGAAAATTGACAGTGATATGGGGAACTCCAGACATAGATCTGTTCGCTTCTCCACTAAATTTCCAGTTGCCAAAGTTTTGCACAAAAATGTTTCATCCCACAGCTTGGAAAGTGGATGCTCTATCATTCAGTTGGAGCAATCTTCACGTCTATGCCTTTCCGCCTCTGCCTCTCCTCCCCAAGGTACTCTTGAAGGTCAGACAAGACAAGCCCTCCATGATTCTAATAGCTCCAGATTGGCCTCAACAGCACTGGTACCCTCTGCTGAGGAGTTTAGTACGGGAGCCTCCATGGCCTTTGCCTTCGATTCTGCACCTTTTGTCACAGGAGGGCAATCATTTCCTCAATGTCAGGATTCAGTCCCTGCATCTAACAGCCTGGCATATTCTGTTCTAGAACCTGGAGGGTCGCAGCTTCCACAACAAGTTTTGAATGTTATTTTGGAGGCCAGAAGGCCTAGTACAAGGAAAGTTTATGCTGATAAATGGAGGAGATTTTTAATTTGGAGCAAAACAAAGGGCTTTGATGTTTCCAGGCCTGATTTAAGTGTTTCTCTTCAATATCTTACAGAATTATTAGACAAGGGTTTGTCTTTCTCCTCTATAAAAGTTCATGCTGCAGCCATTTCTGCTCACTATGACTGTGACCCTCCATTATTCTCTCATCCTTTGTTTAAGCAATTTCTTAGAGGGGCAAAGAACATAAGACCCCACGTAGAGCTCCTACTCCTGCCTGGGATCTCAATTTTGTGTTGGAAAAACATACTTTACCTCCTTTTGAACCTGCAGCTACTGCTGAGTTAAAGTTTTTGTCTTGGAAGACTGCTTTTTTTGTTGGCCATTACGTCTGCTAGAAGGGTTTCTGAATTACAGGCTCTTATGGCAGTTGAACCCTTCCTAATTTTTCATAAGGATAGGGTATCTCTGCGTACTAATCCTACTTTTATGCCTAAAGTGGTTTCAAATGTGGCCTTGAACCAATCAATTCATTTGCCTACTTTTTATGCAGATCCCCAAAATAAAGGGGAGAAAATTTTGCACACTTTGGATATTCACAGGCAGTTGCGTTATTATTTGAGCAGGACTAAAGGGTTCAGACAGTCTCAGCAGTTGTTTGTTTCTTTTGCTTTGGGTTCTCGGGAAACCTGTTTCAAAACAAACTATTTCTAAGTGGATTGGCTTTTGTATTGCTTTTTGTTATTCTCATCATGGTAAGGAGATTCCGCTGAATCAGACCTCACTCCACTAGGGCTACTGCCACTTCTACAGCTTTTTAAGGGAGTAGCTACTAAAGATATTTAGGAAGCAGCTACTTGGAGTTCAGTGCATACTTTTTCTAAACATTACCACCTTCCTCTTTATTCCAAATCTAGGGCTGGATTTGCCACTGCAATCTTACAGGGCATTTTGGCAGCTCCCAATGCTTTATGATTTTGCCAGCCTCCCTTTACCTCTGCTTTGGGATTCTACCCATATGTAAGGACTGCAGCAATGTGAGATGAAGAACATAGTACAGTTTTGTACCTACCATAAATGTAGATGTTCGAAGATCCACATTGCTGCAGTCCAATTTACCCTCCCTCCTTCCCCTCTGTAGTTTGGAATGGTTGTATGGTTTGGGTGGTAGCTGTTGTTTGTACATGCCTTTTGGGAAGTATTCTATTTTTGGCTGTGGCCTTTCTTTTTAGGGCCTTCTGACATCTGGGGCAAGAGAAGACTGAGGATATGACGTCGGTCATGCGCTTTAATACCCTGACGCTCTGATGTCAGATCTGAGCGCCCATGACCAACGTCAGCCTAATACTTTGGTATTCGGGCCGACCGAGGACAGCGGACTACCCATATGTAAGGACTGCAGCAATGTGGATCTTCGAACATCTACATTTATGGTAGGTACAAAACTGTACTTTTTACCTTGTGTGTGTGTGCCTTGTTTTAAGCACTAGTTACCTGTTCCCTTTGGTATCCCTTTTTTAATATGTCTAAAGATACCAAAGTCTCAGGTTTCAAGAAGTGTGACTCGTGCTGTCAGAAGATGTCTCTGACAGACTGTCACACTTCTTGTGTTTATTGCTTGGGCCCCCTACACCTGCAGGACTCTTGTTCGGTCTGCCACACCTTCAGTCCAAGAGTCCTGCAGGAGCGTAGGAACAAGCTCATTTTGAGGGGCTTACTTAAGCCAGAAGAATCCCCTGCTAAGCCTCCGTCGGGAAAATCCTTAAAGCCCGCCAAACTGTCGACTCATTGTTCGGAGCAGTCGCCGAGCGGAGCTCCTGCCTCCTCGTCAGTACCATCTGGAACTGACACTTCGAGACCTCAGTTGGCTCCGACCTTGGTGTCGGAGCCATCTCTGAGCCGAAAACATTCGAGGTCCCCCTCTTTAGAGTCTGTTCGTTTGGCTCCGAGGTCTCCATTGCTTCAATCGGAGCGAAGCCATAGGTCCCACTCCTCTCGGTCCTCCAGGCTATCCGATCATGACTTGGAGAGGGGGGTCAGTAGGCTCCTAAAGTCGCAGGCACTGGCCAAAATGTTGACCAGCCCTTCTCAACAGACTGTGGCTATCCCTGTCTTCAACAGTTCCTCCTCCAACTCTTCCACTGTGTTCGGAGATGGAGCTCGTTGGGGCTCGAATCGTCGGAACATCTGAGCCGATACCACACCTTTCGGCTCCCTCGTCGGCTCCGATCTCTTCATTGGTTCCGTCCTTGGAGGGGATCCGGGCGCCGAGACTCCCTCGTCGGCTCCGAGGGGGCGAGTGGCATCGGTCCCTTGTCCGACCCCATTCTCCCTCTTGGGGCCTCGGTGCAGGTGATCTCGGCCCCAACATCGGCCTCAGAGCCGTCCCTCTCGGTGCCAGTAGGGGTTCACATCTGTTCGGAGCATGGACCCTCTTCTCTGCCTGATAGGGGTGCCTTCGAGGTCATGAGGAGCGTGCTGACTCCTGTGTCGGCTCCGCGATCGGCCCCCCCCCCCCCATGGTGCCTGCATCGGTCTCTGTCCACCCTCCTGACCCCAAGCGTGGAGAACAAACCCTCCAGGTCGCCCCATTGGGCGTATCGTCCCCTTCCGAGGCCTCCCCTGATCATTCAGAAAATGTAAGAGGAAACATGTTGATTCTCCCGAGTCAGTCACGTCTGGCACCGACTTGGAGGATTCGGAAGGGTCCCCAAGGTCCCCCACTGAGGATGTCTCCTTTTCAGATATTCTTGAGATCCTTAGGCAGTGGGGGAACTGGACTGCCCTTAACCCTTCAGAGGACGAATCGGTGTACCTGGACGCATTTGGTTCTCGCCCTTCCACCTCCTGGGTGTCTCCGCCTTTCGACCCGCTCATGGATGTGGTGGCTCGGAAGGCGTGGACAGCACCGGACACAGTGGAACCAACTCCCTGCAGGCCCACTAAATTCATTACAGCCCCATCTGACAAACAGTTTCTGACAAAGGGTGTCCCTGTTGATGCCATGGTGGTGGCAGCAGCCACTAAGAAGGAGTTGGCTGACCCTTCGGTGCCTGTCCATTCACCTAATAAAGAATCTAGGACAATGGACAGGTACGGGAAGCGGATTTTTTCTTCAGCGACCTTTTCCATGCGGTCGCTGAATTATCTGTGCTATTTCTCGCCTTCAAAGGGATCTTCTCAAGGAACTGGGTGATACCCTTCAGGATCCATCAGCTGCGGGGTCTCAGGAAAAGATCAACTCCCAGCTGGCGACCCTTAACTCTATAGTCAACTCCTCCATGCGCTCATTTCTTATGCAGCCGATGGGGCGAGTAGGGCCGCAGGTACAGGCGTGGCTTTGAGAAGACATGCCTGGATGCGGTTATGTGACTTTGCTGACCCCTTTAAGGCGTCCTTCACCAATACTCCCTTCGATGGTTCGGCTTTGTTTGGAGCACAGGTGAAGGATACCCTTACCAGGTGTGAGCAGGAAGGCAAGATGCTCTCTTCCGTGGGAGTCCGTTTTTCTTCTCCCTCTAGACCATACCCTAAAGGTCAGATGAGTGGAAAAATGTGGTTTTGGAAACCCCAGGGAGTCGTGCCTGACACACGTGGCGAGTTTCCCTCCAGGGGCAGAGGAGGGAACAATAATAGATGCTGCCCGAGGGGCAGAGGGGGTCCGCAAAATCAGGGTAGCAGAGAATCTTTCTCTGACAAACCCTTTCAGCACCCCTGAGGGGCTGCCTGACTGTCCACCTTCGGAGGCAGTCGGGGGAAGATTGTCACTGTACCCAGAAGCCTGGCAACTCCTCACACAAGACAGATGGGTACGGGCTATCATATCCGAGGGTTACAAATCCCCTTTGTCCCCACCCCTGTACAAACAAACAGGTCCCTTCCAGATGTTCCACCCGGTCTAAGGGAACAAGCAGTACTAGAAATTTCAAAACTGCTAGAAAAAAGGGCCATCCAGCTAGTCCCAGCAGACCAGCAAGGATCCGAGATTTACTCCAAGTTCTTTTTGGTACCAAAAAAGACAGGGGACTGGAGACCCATTTTGGATCTCAGCAGTTTAAATGAATCTGTTCAAAGAACGAAGTTCCGGATGGTCACGCTTCAGTCCATTCTACCATTTTTGGGTCAGGGCAATTGGATCTGCTCCATAGACCTTCAGGATGCGTATTACAATATCAAAATGGACAGACGCTCCAGGAGGTTTCTCCGCTTCTGGCTGGGAGCCAGTCACTATCAATTCAGAGCCCTGCCCTTTGGTCTCACCACAGCCCCCAGGGTGTTCACCAAATGCATGGCAGTGGTTACGGCTCACCTGAGACGGTGAGGATTCCAGGTGTTTCCATATCTAGACAACTGGCTCCTAACTGCTTCCACCAGGCATCAGCTACTCCGAGCCAGGGATTATACCATCCAAACTTGCTTCGAGCTAGGTGTCTCTATAAACTTCGAAAAGTCTGCATTGTTGCCTTGTCAATCTATAACTTTTATAGGCGCAATATTAAATACAAAAGAGCTGTCGGCAAAACTTCCCTTAGAAAGAGTATCAGACATTCGCCGACATGTTCAAACCTTACTACAGTGCAAGAGAATTCAGGCCAGATTTGTACTGAAAACCTTGGGTCTCATGGCAGCAGCAATCACGTTACTTCCCCTGGCTCGTTTTCACATGCGGATTCTTCAATGGATGCTTTTTACTCAGTGGTCTTTTCAACAGCTTCTGATGTCTCACAACATAATAATCACCCAGTCATGCAAAGACCACCTTTCTTGGTGGATGGTCTTCTCTCAAGTACTTCAAGGCAGACCGTTTGTTCTTTCTCCTCCTGTTGCCATGGTGACAATGGATGCCTCCCTGATCGGGTGGGGGGGGGGCATTTTCAGGGCAGGACTGTCCAGGGCACTTGGCAACCCCTAGAGTACCACCTGCACATAAACATCTTGGAGATGAGAGCGGTACGTTTAGCGTTGCAAGCTCTTCAGGACTCTCTACCTACCGGGACTATTGCAATTCAGGCAGACAATACGTCTGTAGTATGGTACATCAACAAGCAGGGCGGAACCAGGTCCTATCCCTTATGTCGAGAAGCACTCAGACTCTGGCAGTGGGCGATCTCCTCTCAACGGTTTCTGATAGCAACGCACATCCCCAGGAAGTCCAGAGTCATAGCGGACAGGTTAAGCAGAGCCATTCTCATGCCTCACGAGTGGTCTCTCAATCAGTTAGTAGCGGACAAAATTTTCCGCAGATGGGGTCAACCTTGCTGCGACCTTTTCGCAACCCCTCTCAACAGCAAGTGCGACGACTTCTTCACTCTCTTCCTCCTCCCCGGCCACTCCCCCAGAGACGCTCTAGTTCACGATTGGCCCCAGGGTCTTCTGTATGCATTCCCTCCTTTTCCCTTAATTCCAAAACTGATTCAGAAAGCAACCGCATTGGGATCCAGGATGATCCTCATTGCCCCTTACTGGCCTTGACAAATTTGGTTCCCATTCCTACATCGTCACCTGCTGGAGCAGCCCTGGAATCTGGACCCAGTGCCAGACCTCTTGATCCATCAGTCGGGTGGGCTGCACCAATCCCTTCAGTCTCTCAACCTCACAGCTTGGTTGCTCCACTTCCAACCTTAGCCAGGCTTCCACACATTTCTCAGCCAGTGTGTGAAATCATCCTTTCTTCGCACAAATCTACTACCAGAAAGACTTATGCTAGTAAGTGGAAACGTTTCTCTTTCTGGGCAGAGGCTAGAAATATAGACCCCTTTACAGCCCCTGTCCATAAAGTTCTAGATTTTTTGGCAGAACTTTTTCGAGCAGGTTCCTCATCTGCCACCATTAGAGTCCAGTTGGCTGCTATCGCTAATTTCCACGCTGGCCTGTCAGAGACCAGCATCCTGTCCCACAAACTTTGTAAAGCTTTTCTTAAAGGGACTATTTTACTTAGGCCCCGGTTAAAGATTCCCCGCCTCCGTGGGACTTGAACCTGATATTAACTTCATTGATTCTCCCTCCTTTTGAACCTGCGGCTTCCTGTTCCTTAAAATTACTCTCCTGGAAGACTCTCTTCTTAGTAGCCATCACCTCAGCTAGAAGAGTGTCGGACCTTCAAGCCCTCTGTATTTGTCCTCCTTATCTTGTTTTTCACAAAGATAGAATTTCACTCAGGCTAATCCTTCCTTTTTACCCAGAATACTTTCCGAGACAAATCTGAATCAGGCTATTGATCTTCCTGTTTTTTTTTTTCCTAACTATTCGAACAGAGCTGAACAAAAGTTGCACTATTTTGACGTTCACAAGCAATTACGTTTTTATTTGGATAGGACTAAACAAACAAGAAAATCGGACCAACTCTTCCTGTCCTATGCTGAGAGCAAGCAGGGCCTGCCAGTTTCTAAAGTAACCTTATCCAGGTGGTTGGCCTCTATTATTACTTTGATTTACCAACTGAGACATAAAGAACTCCCTACAAAACCAAAAGCTCATTCCACCAGAGCATTAGCTATGTCGGTAGCTTTTCAGGCAAGACTTCCAATGGAATCCATTTGTGCTGCAGCCACATGGGCCACTCCTCATACTTTCATTTCACATTACAAGTTGGATATGGCCTCCAGGAGTCGAGCTGATTTTGGTTCCACTGTGCTCAAGAGTCTGTTCCGATGAGCCTCCCAGGGCTAAGGTGCTAGGGACGCTGTCCCATCCAGCAAGAATTGAAGGCGAGATAGACAACTTAACATTAAGAAGTTATGTACCTACCATAACGTTCCATGTTAGTTGTCTTCTTCTCGCCTTCTTTCTTGTGTCCCACCCTCCATCCCTCTAGCCTGGACAGACCGAGAAGAATCCCCTTTGAGGCCTTCTTCCTCTGGTTGACTCTTCTAGGTTACGTCCTCCTCTGTTTTTAGCACTGTAGGTAAACCTGGTAGTGGGGACAGGTGTCTCCATGGTGTTAGCTCTACCAAACGAGATCTGGGTATCTGTCGCCTAGCATTGTGGGATATGGGGAAGCCTCGAGCCGGTAAATAGCTCTCAAGCTTTAGTAGAAGGCCGAGTCGGAGCCGAGGATCGGCTCTGAACCCATCCAGCAAGATAGAAGGCGCAAAGAAGACAACTAACATGGAACGTTATGGTAGGTACATAACTTCTTATTTTCATTCTTCACCTCTGGGCAGAAACCAGAGCAATAAAGGACATTTATGCATACAAATTCTGGCCATTAACTCTGGCCTTAAAACAATAGCAAAAAATGCCTTTGTCTAGACTGGCTGGAGCCGTGTTTACATCATACGGTCACAACAGGCTTTACTTGGTCAGTAGAGTGCACTGTTATTACATTTTTTCCAGTTCCACCTGTAACAATATTTTTACCATTTAAGACGACAAGCCTGTGGTTTACATTAATATTTACAGATGACAGAATTATCTATAAAATTCTATCTAGCTAGGCTGGCAGCCTTCACAGATGGTATCATTCTCAAAGGTCCCAAAGTTATTTTTCCTACTTCCTTACAATGCGAATACATCCAGATTTTGCATCGTGGCCACCCCAGGTTCGATTCTACCAAAAGGACAAGAGGACTAGTATTTTGGCCTTCTCTGTCAAAGGACATTGATAAAATGATTTCTTCTTCTTTTGTATGCAAAGTTCTAAGCTGCATTTGCAAAAAGAGTCACTTCATCTAAGCCAGATTCCTGAACTATCTTGGTCAACAGTAGCCTCTGACATATTCGAGTTGAACAATCAGCCATACTTTCTTTTGGTAGACTCTTATTCAAACTGGTTTGAAATTGATTTGCTATCTAACATCCAGTGTTGTTATTCTTAAGATGAAACGTCATTTCTCAGTCCATGGTAGTCCACACAAAGTTATTTCTGACAGTGGTACCCAGTTTATCAGTCAATTGTTTCAGAGATTTGCAAAAGAGTGGGATTTTATCCACGTTACTAGTAGTCCAGAATCCCCACAGTCAAATGACCTTGATTAACGTGCAGTACAGAGTGCAAAGCACTTACAGAGGTCAAAGTGTGACAGTACTGATATCTTCTTGAATTTACTTAATCTCAGAAATTTACCTCCTGACAACCTACTTCGCTCTCCTGCTCAGAGACTTTTATCTAGGCAAACCTGAACAACCTTGCCTGTCAGTTCTAGTTTGTTGGTGCGTAATGCTAAAAACAGAGCAATCAAAGCCCAGCTTTTTAAAAAGTGTTCTTTTCAGATGTCCTGCTGTGATAAAACGAACAGCTTTCTTAGTCCGTTTAAAGGAGGAGAGACATTGAGGATGCAAACAGCAAAAGGCTTTGAACGATTTGGTCAGGTGAGAGGTATATGTGCCGAGGCAAGATCCTACTTAGTAGAATCTGAAGGTATAGAATACAAGAGAAACTGCTTCCTGTAATAGAAACAATATTGCAGCATCATACATGTGATTCAGACTCTAGATCTCAGAGCAACCCTGACAGTGTTCTTAAAGAACATGTCTCCATATCCATTTCCGTTCCTGATGATGTCTCAGTTGTCCCCAAAGATGAACATTCCTTGAAGACCGTCTCCGATGCTAGATCCAATTTTGAATATGTTACACACTCGGGTCATATTTTTTAGATTTAGTGTGAAATACACAGCAACCTGGACATGATTGTTTTGTGTCTGATTTTGTATGATTGCATGTCAAAGAATTAGTTCTGTATAATTGCATGTCAGAAGATAATTTCTGTATAATTGCATGTCATTGAATACTGTCATTTGATTTGTGAGCTATTTCTCATAGAGGGAGAATGTAGAACAGTGTGTGTAAAAGTTTAGCAATGGATGATGTCTTCCTGTTGCTTCCTTGTAGCAACACATTCCTGGGATGTTGCGTGTAGTAGTAGACAGGTTGAACAGGTGTATCCTATTACCTCACAAGTGGTCTATCAAATGGTGCCAACAGAAATTTTCAGCCCCTAGGGCCAACCTTGCTACATCCTCTTACCTCAACAAGTGTAACAGTTACTTTGCCCTCATCCTTCCACAAGGACAGTCAGCAAGATTTGGTCTAGTCCCACTTGGCCACCAGATCTCCTCTATGCATTCCCACAGTACCTCTCAAAAAAATTCATAGAGAAAGCTGTAAGGTGCAAGACCAAGGTGATTGTAATTCTCCTGTTCTGGCCCTTGCGGGTTTGGTTTACTTTTCTTTGGTCTCATTTGCTACACCCTCCATGGGTACTGGGATCCTATTCTGAATCTTCTGTCACCCATTTGCAATGCCTGTACTGGACCGACAGGCCCTAAAGTTAACCACATGGTTTCTCAATTTTAATGATAACCAGTGATGTCAGGCTGTCTTCAGCAGTACATATAACTTCCTCTTAAAAACAGTCAACCAAAAAGATTTAAGAATGTACGTAGAAAAGATTTTCTATTTGAGCATCATTAAAAGGATTGAGACTTTTTTCTGCTTCTCTCTCATCGATAGTGGAATTTCTTTCAGATCTTTTTCACCAAGGTTCTAGGTTTTATATCATCAAATTTTAAATGGCTTCTGTTTCATTTTTTCACTTAGGCTATTACAGCTCTTCTTTGCTTCTCTTAGGATATTGTTCCTCTGTGGGATGTCACTTTGTTACTTCAGTCATTAACTCTAAAAACTTTTGAGCCTGTAGCATCAGCTGACTTGAAATTTGTTTCTTGGAAAAATTGTCTTCCTGATTGCCATAACTATTTTCCTGATTGCTGTTACCTCACGTAGATGAGTTTCAGAATTTCAAGTGCTTTAATGCAAAAGCCGCCTTTTCTCATCTTCCAGAAAGACACTGTCATTGTGAACAAAACCCTACCTTTCTCCTCAAAGTCCCATCTGAAGCAAATTTAAATTAGTCCATTGATTTCCCAGTTTTCCTGCAGTTACTGTAATGGAGGACAGATGCTTCATACATTAGATGTTCACAGACAAGTCTGATTTTACCAAGGATATCATAACGTTAGATTAACTACTTGTCTCTTTTCCAAAAGCAAATTGGGAATGTGTCGGGTCACACTTTCTCGGTGTCTGGAAGACTGCATTTCCTTTGTTTATAAAACTCTAGGTTTGTCCCTACACTCAAAACGAAAATCTCAGTCCACTAAAGCAATTGCCACCCCTTTGGTAGTCATGAAAAAAGTTCCTCTTGATGACTTTTGAGGAGAGGTAGCTTGGTCAACAGTTCATACGTTCAGGTTTTACATTTGTACCATCTTTTAAGCATGACATTGGTAAGGTTTTGATTAATTTAAAACTTTACACTAGATTATTGAATTAAAAAAAAATTTTCTCCAACAATAATGATTGTACAAATGATTCCTGTTGTTTTACGCTTAAGCGTAGTAGTACATTCATACCACCACATAATCCTATGATATATATTTTTGAGAAACTTTGTGAGAGATTAGGAGAGTTTTAAAGAATGACATATTTACAGCACAGAATCTCACCCCGGCAGAAATGTTTTGTCTTAAAGAGTTAACTATGTCTGGGAAATATAGAGTAATGAAACCAGACAAGGGAGGTGGTGTGGTAATCATGGCAAACACTGACTATTATAACAAAATGACTATCATGCTTAGTGATAGTAATACATACAAAAGAGTGACTAAATACAAAATGTTTAAGGCATATACCAAGGTGGATTGGTTATTATATGAATTCCTAATGGATGGAACTATAAATAAAGAAGAATATTCTTATTTATCTGTTGAGTTTCCTACTACTCCATCCATTTTTGGAATTCCAAAGATACATAGAGACATTTACAATCCACCCTTTAGGCCTATAGTGTCAGCTAGGGGATCGAAAACTGAGGCTATAGAATCCTATATAGACATTCACTGTAAGGAGACACTTAAAAATTTACCTCATATACTAAAAGACTCCTGGCATTGTTTAGACCTTGTTAGACAATGTATGGCCAATTTGGGCCCTAATGTTATCATGGCTACTGTTGATGTTGTGAATCCTTTTACTGTTATTCCTCACACACAAGGCCTGGAGATGTTTGAGGCTAGTTTATTAAAACACAGTGGCGTGAATGTCTCAAAATGTAGACTTTTGGCTGAATTGATGGAAATTGTATTGGAAAATAATTTTATATACATGAATGGGGAGTACTATAGACAAAGTACAGGTGTGGCCATGGGGGCCAGATGTGCACCAATCTATGCTAATTTGGTGCTAGCCAATTGGGAGACAGAGTTGGTCTTTACATCAACATATTGGTCCAAAATTGCCTTATATTTGCGATACCTTGATGATATTCTCATTTTTTGGGTGGGCAATAAAGATGAATTTGTAGAATTTACACAGTTTTTAGGAAGGACATCTGGTTTCTTAGAATTTACTAGTAAAATCTATGACAACAACTGTGAATATCTTGATATTGATTTTTCATATATTAATGATGAAATGCATTCTAACATTTTCAGAAAGAATACGTTTTCAAATTCTTTTTTACATTTTAATAGCTGCCACCCTTTTTATCAAAAGAAGAATTTGATTAAAGGGCAGATGGGTAAGGCTGTCAAGAATCATTAGTGACGGTAATACATTTTATTCAGAATTCAGAAATTGAAAAACTATCGGACATGTTTCTTGACAGGGGATATCCCAATGAACTTATTTGTAACATTAAAAGGGAGATCTATACCAAAAGACACTTGACATGTAGACCCATCATCAAATTTGGATGTGACAATACATTGAGTACTAATACTAACATATCTAGCAACGATACTTTTGTTTTGCCATACAATGATGCATCTCTTCACATTAACATTATTCATGAGACTTGGACAAGTGTTTTTACTAACAATGCTGAGTTGACGGAGGTCATTGGTAGTTATCCCAAGATTACTTTCAGCAGAGGGAGGAATTTGAAGGAAATTTATGAGATGAACACCAATAATGATGTTTTTAAAATGTCAAAAATGAATAAGTGCGGATCCTGTCACACATGCAAATATATTAATGATGGTCCATATGTTGCTGTTTCTAACTTTGGCAAAACAATTAGATGCCCAGGATATTGTAATTGTAATTCCAAGATGTTTGTCTACTTAGCAACATGTTCAGCATTTTATGTTGGGAAGACCATTAGGAAGTTAAGAGAACGCATTGTTGAACATGTTAGAGACATCAAAAAACATAAAAATACTAGTTCTTTATATACACATAGTTCTAGATGTCCCAATTTTAAGAGGGTTTTTTTTTTATTATAGACAGAATCCCCCACAATATACACAAGGGTGGTGATGAGAAGACCATGTTGGAGGCCAAGGAATGTCTCTGGCAACTTAGACTAATTGCCTGTACCTTGCCAGGTATTAATGATCATGTTTCAATATCTAGTGTATTGAAACTTAAATCACGTTTTATTTGAACCACTTCATATATTTATAAATGATGGATTTAACATATTTATATTATGTATTTATTTAATCTATTATGTATTTATTTTATTAATCATCTTGAAACATATTTAGGATATATTTATGACATCCGTTATTTTATTGTTAATTGTTAATATATGTTTTAGTAACACTTTTTGCACACTAACACTAATATTGTTTGTAACATGAACAGTTATTTATATTACATGTACATCTATAGTGTAGTTTTTCAGTTTAACTTATTATTTTTTTCACATCTTTTTCATTCAGGAGTGTTATGAATTTTTATAAATTCAGTATCCTTATACACATTGTATACTGATTTTTATATTAATTTGTTAAAATCATTTTAAGAGTAAGTTATATATTCAACAAATTAATTAACCAATCAAGGATTGTGTATATAAGGGATGGCCAAGTTCTGTGTATTCAGTACTCTGATGATGCCCTGAAGTTGTTGGATGAAAGCGCTTAGTACCTACAATTTGTTCGCTGTATTTATTGTTTTATTGTTTTAATAAACCAGTCTTTTACGTTTTGCTGTGTGGCTTTTAATTTTACAGTTTTGCCTTTTTTCATACGTTCATATTTCATTACATCCAGTTTGTAATGACATACCTTGATGTGTCATTACAAATTGGATGTAACATCTAGACTCACGCATCCATTGGCTTTGGCGTTCTCAAGAATGTCCTTATTTGATGCCACCCAAGTCCTATGTAGGTAGCTTGGGAATCTGAAACATTGAAATGGATGAAAATAGACCACATCGGATACGAACGTTATTTACTTACCAGAACAGATCTGTGTTGTCTCATTTTCATCTGGTTCTACATCCCTCCCAAATTGCAATCTACAAACTTCTGGTGCTCGTGTAGGCCTCGACTAAGAGGTCACCTTATCAAGCTTAACATTCTTAAGTTATTTTATTCCATGAGAGTTTTTAGTCTTGGATAGTTTCTCTATGATTAGAAGTAGTCAGCAAATGTGATCTGAGGTAGTTTAGACAATAGTAGGGAATTGTGGGTAAGGGAAGAGTCAGAGTCTTGTATCCAAAGCTTTGGGAGAAGGATCAGAGATTGGATCTGATCAGGTCCAACAACCCATATGTTGAACCAGATGAAAATGAGAACTTGGATCTCTCCGTATGGTAAGTACATAACTTTCATTTACACCTGCTGTGGATTTGCACAGTGAACTCCATTTTTACTTCTACAGCACTAAGATGATGAGAAAGACTGACCAATTGTTTGTTTTCCTTTTTCACAGACAAATTGGAAAAGGGGGCATCTAAAAGGACTCTTTCTTGATGGTTATCTGATTGTATATCATTGTTCTACAAAGAGAAAGGGTTTCAAACCTCCTAAAGTTCACTCAACTACATAAGTGGCTACCTCAATGATCTTTTTCTCCGGTGCATCCCTTGGCAACATTTATGCTGCAGCTGCTTGGTCCCATGTCCATACCTTAATTTCTTGTTACAAGTTGGATTTACATTGAATGTCTAGAACTTCTTTTGGTTTGGTTGTCCTTCTGAATATTGTTACTTGAGGCTTCCCAAGATTGATAGTAGCAAAGGACTGTATCCCATGCATTGAGTATGGATTGAAGAAACATCATCAGGTATGAAAGTGATGTACTTTACATAACAATAGATCTGTGGTGTTGCTTCCATCCCATCTCAACTTCTCTCCCCTTTTGTTTTGTTTTACTCTTGGCTCCTGTAGTGACCAGATCACCTTTGCTTTGGTCAGGTACTATTCAAGCTCTAGATCTGGAAGTTGAATATTATATGAGGATCTGATGTTGTCTTTTCCGTTCTGGTTTAGCCTGTGAGTTGTCTTACCTGATTCTGATCTGAGAGTGGACATTTCCAAAAGACTTCAGCCCTCAAGCTCCGCCTCCTGTACCCATAAACACTTTGCTGTGTGCAGAGTTACTCGAGATCTTGTTTGCTGCCTCCCAGGTTAGCAGCTTGATTTCAAGCTCTGCTGGGTGTATCCTTTTTGAGTGCCTTTGTGCCTTTCTTTTCATCACCCTTTTTCCTGTACCCTAGTTTCCTCGTAATAGATACCGTGTTATTGTAGCTCTCTAGTTGGTAAGGTTAGGTAGTGTAGGATTAGCATTTAGTGTAGTGTTCACATGATTTTCCTACCTTGTTGTTTGTAGTTTCTTTATAGTTTTTTTTTTTTCTAGTGATAGTGTTGTAGTGTAATTTTTGTATAGTTTGTTTCTACCCCTTATAGTTGGGCAGTTTCTTCTTTGGTGTGTTATATGTTAACTTGTGTGCATGGTTAAGAGATTTAAGAAGTATGTGTAATGTGGCTGCTCCCTCCCTCCCCAAGACTTACATGATCGGTGTGTATATTGTTTCGGGGCCACTCATCTGGAAAACCAATGCGTCATTTGTGACAGCTTTGGGTAAAGGGCTATTAATAACTGTTGGGCCAAGCTGGTTCTGAAAGGTCTTTTACTTGCACTGGATGCTAATTCCTTCTCTGCTCCAACTAGTAAACATAATAATGATTGGGGTCAGAAGTAGGAGACTAAGGACCCCCAAATCATCTAAGGAGGATTGCAGATGTGTGACTCCCCCTACTCTTAGCCAGCTGGATCCAAAAATCCAAAGGTCTTTGGTTCCTCTGGCTGTCTCTGCACCACCCTGTGGTCTGATGACTCAGAGCTTTGGCTCTCAATAGTTCTGCTCCAGTATCTGAGGTAGGGCAGGTGGGACAGTCTCTGGAGTCCAGTGTACCTTTGGAGTCTTTGGAACCCAGGGGTGCAGGCTCCAGACGCCCTGATTTAGTCTTTGCCTTTGTTGTAGAAAGGACATTCTGTCACCCAGAGATGGAGTGGTCGGCGACAACCGGAATCCCTCCTCCCTTGTCATCTGTACCTGTGGACTTTCACCAGCTTACTGTAGGGCAGCCCATTCCAATTGAGCTCTAGACTACCCTGCCCACAGGGCCCCTTGCTTCTTGCACTTTTCTCTGTCTAACCCCCCCCCCCCTTGTGGGAATGCCGGGGTAAGAGGTGGTGCAAGAAGAAACACCTGGATTCCTCAGAGAAATTCCTCAGCAAGGCTACTGACCCCAAGGAAGGAGAGGGGTCCCCATAATAGCCCCCTCCCGCGAAGATGTCTTTTATTTTTTTTTGTTGTGACTTCATGGAGCTGCTTTGCCAGCATCGGAGTTGGACAGCCGAAGCCCCATGTCTAGAGGAGTGTGTATTTCTGGAGGCTTTTGGTGTGGGCCCGCCAAATCCTGGGTGGATCTTCCTCCAGTTGCGCCATTGACTTAGTGTCTTGGAGAGGAAACCAGAGTACGTGGAGGAAACCCACACAAACACAGGGAGGGCATGCAGACTTCGCACAGAAGGCACCTCAGCTTAGAATCGTACCGGAGAACCTCTTGCTGTGAGGCGACAACGCTTCCACTGCGCCGTCCAAATGTTGCAAAACATTCATTGTTTGAATCTGATGAGGTCATCAGATATGTATGCAGTCCCACAATTGCAGATCTCTGTGTATAATCCATTTTGCAGAGACGCATATCTTTTTTTAGAGCATGGGATATGTAATTTTGGTATACACTGATTTTTGTATATTAAGTTGTGAAGCATTTTTTCTTATTTCTATGTCCAACTGGTCTATTTTTGGGGCCAGTCAGTCACAACAAAACTGTAAGGTAAAACAAGAAGAGCAAACTGGTTTATAGCTTGGACTTTATTCCTCAGTGTCAAGGCTGTTTTCAGTACTAATTTTAGGCTTCTGAAGTATTCCTTATTGCTGTACATTTGAACTTCTTACTGTTTCTTTTAAATTTTCTACTCATTCAGCATCATTATGTTTCACATGGACTTTATAAATATTTTTCCAAAATGACTCTCTCCTTTTGTGAGGGTTGTTGTATTTCTTTTGCTTTGTTTCCCAGTCTTCAAACTTTTTGGGGGTCGTCACTGACTTTCTGATTTTGAACTTTTCCTTTATATTTATTTGCATATCTTTTCAGTCGTTATGCCTGTAGAGATATTTTTAGTGTAGTATTTGCAGTAGTGTATGATAGTTAGTGGTCTGTGCATTGCTTTTATCACGTCTATCTTTCCAAGTATTTTTGTTAATCTGTCCCCCCCCCCCCCACCTCCCAAGAGTTTTCTAACAGTGGCACTTCTTGTCTTAACTCATTCCTCCAATGGAACTCTGTAAATTTGCTCTGCGACTTCCAGTGGGCGGAGCTTAAGCTTTTTTTTTTTTTCCTCTTCAGATTTCAAACAAATATTCATATATGTGGAATCATGGGGCTTACTAAAGAAATGTAGATGTCAAACCTTTCAGCACAAACTGTTAGTAGTGGTAGTCGTTTTTAGATTTCAGGTCTTAACCTGGCTTTTATAAGTCACAGTAAATATAACAACTATTACTTTTATAATATGTGAAACAATTTCAGTATCTCAGCAACCACTCAATTTAAACACATACTGTCAGAAACATTTTGTTCAACCAGCTGAGAGCTTTCATATGAGGCTAAACAGTTCTGTCTGCGCTGCTTGGTTGTCGAGATATTTCGAGAAACATGAATGTATGACAATATAGATAAATATTATATGATCAAAATGTAATATCCCTTTACCTGAACTAGACAGAGGTCAAATATAATTGCAGTTGTGTTTTCCACTGTGTAAACTTTAAGATAAAGTATTCTAGTAAGTTGTATGTAGCATGGTTTTGGAATTATTAATGTAAATATGAACAAGGAATATTTGACACCTAGAGGTGTCAGTAGGATGTAACTGCAGAAACACCTGAAGGCATCACTAGGATGTACTGAGTTAATTACGTTGTAGTTTTCTCTGTTCAGTGCTTCCATGATGGCATTTTATTTTTCCCTTCCTTTTCCTTATTGCTCAGTAATATATCCTATTTACTTCTATTATATCACATGGCCTTCTGTTAATAGTCTTGATTACTGTGGGCATCTGTTTTATCAAACTTCTAACGTTTTGGGTCGTCTTAGTTTTTGTAATTTGTTTTTCTCATCAATCTTGATATGTCTGTCCATCTCTATTAAATCAATTAACTCTTCCCTTATATATTTAATTTTTAAACTGAGGGCACATTCTTTGCTATCTTTTTCATGTGGGCATTCTACAGAAAGATGTTCATAGTGTTACACTGCTGCAGTCATTACACTTGGGTTATCCTGCCGTCAGGTGGTCCCGTAGTCGGCCAGAGTTCCAAAGTCTTGGTCCGGCGTCGGTTGCTGTCGCTTCTTCCCTGACGTCAGTGCGCCAGGGGTATATAAGATGCATCCGACGACATTTTCTCCAGTCTTTCTTGCCGCGCGGTGCCCAAAGCAAAAGCAGTTCGCAAGTGCCAGTCGGCCGACTCCTGAGATTTTTCAAAGTCGAATTTCAGATCCGAAGTCTTCAATAAAGCCAAGTACCCTGTTGGGGAAACTTTTCTTGCCTCAGACCCATGTCAGAAAAAGTTAATAATTGTATTTCTTGTGGGAAGCAAATACCTCATAAGGACTTCCACTCTTACTGTATTCCATGCCTGGGCCCTGATCACGACGTCACTAGTTGTCGATTTTCTGCTAGATTTAACAAACGCACTATAAAACGACATTTTGATTTTGCTTTGCACTACTTTGGCCGAAGGTTCAATTATATACTATGCCATCGGATCAACCGACGACCGCAGTTCTGAAAAAACGCAAAGACAAGGATAAGGACAGGCATCTGAGGTCCAAAACCGACGACGAAGCCTCTTCTAGGCCAGTCGCCGGTTCTCAGTGAGGCGCTTTCGCAGCCCCTGACACCCGCTACCTCAGAGCCACAGGCCGCCTCCGACTCCCACGTGGAGACAACTAGGCCTCTGGAAACTCAAGGTATTGGGCCTATGGAAACTAATCCCTCAGATGGGTCCAGAGCCACTGAGCAGGCATCAGCTTCTGAGGGTTTTTTCAGACCTTCACAACTTACCATTAAAGCAACAGCCAAGACAAAAACACCATTAAAGACAAAGAAGCAAATACAGCATTCTCCTGGACAGTCCTCCATGCCTAAGAAACAGATGCTTAAAATGGCCGAAGACCTCATTACTCCAATCAGGGGTTCCTATCCCCCTCCTGAGAAAAGGCCTAGGCAGGATACAGACGGATTCCTCTGATCAGGGTTCCATTTCCTCTGATTCCTCTTCAGACCAGGGATACTCTCTACCCCCCTATGAGGACTCTGTTGCTGAAGAATCTATCCCTTCAGCCTCTCCTCCTGAGGATTATTCTTTTGGGGAAACCTTACATACCATGAGGGAGCATTTCCATTGGGAAAGTCAGGATTATTCAGAATCCAAGAAAAGGCTCAGGGACTTCCTTTTATTGCCTCAGCACAGGCCCCTGACTATTCCGCCTGTGTTAGATATTGTGGATGATGTGTTCTCTGAATCCAGCGTATCTCCTGATTCTTTGCCCCCTGCACCATCCAAGCCAGATAGGTATTATAGAGTCCCTGACTCTCACAAGCTTCTTTATAAAAACCCTTCTGCTGATCCAGAAACTATTTCCCAGGGTCCCAAAGGGGTTAAGGCTTCCATTGCAAAAAATCCAGTCCCCTCTGACATAGATTCCAGAGCATTGGATAGATGGGGGAAGAAAGTTTACACTTCTGCAACTTTAGCAGTAAGGGCTTTAAATTGTCAGTTTCACATGCTTAAGTACCAACAATAGTTAATGGCTCAGTTAAAACAGAAAATGCGTGCAAGCTCAGAAGCCCCTGACTATAAAGAAATGCAGGATTTATTGCATGCAGTTGAACAGGTGGGAAAACATACTCTGCAATGTGGTTTTGATTCCTTAGAGGCCTCTTGTAGAGCCGCAGTTACAGGTTCTGTGATTCAAAGACATGCTTGGTTAAAAGAACAGAGTTTACCTGACCATGTTAAGGCAAAATTATTGGATGCTCCTTTACAGCATGATACCTTGTTTGGTGTTAAGGCAGAAGAGGTGTTAAAGAAAATAGAGGATAAAGCTAAATCTATGCAAACAGTCAAAGATTTCTTACAGGTACAGCCACCTCGATTTAGCAGAAATTGGCCTACAAAGAATTGGTCCTTTTCAGTGTCAGACAGGCCACAGAGAGGCAGATACAGACGCCCAAGAGGCAGATCTCAACCCCAAGGCTCTAACAGACAATGACAGTGGGGTACCTCAACCCCAAAAGGAGGTGAGGACAAGTCTCAACCTTACAGGAAATGGTCCCAATGACTTCCCCCCTTCGTACGCCAAGCACTTCTGTTTTGGCAGCCCCCTTAGGGGGAAAACTAGCACTTTTTTCTCAAAATTGGCAATCACCCAAGTCAAATGGGTTCTGAATATTGTGTCTTAAGGTTACAGGTTCCACTTTCACACTTTACCAAGGCTAAAAGGAATGCCAAACCTGCTACAAAATCAATGGGCAGAGGCTCAAAAACAAATTTCAGCCCTCATGGACATAAGAGCTATTCAAAAAAGTACCACAGCAGGAACAAGGACAAGGATTTTACTCAAGACTATTCCTGGTCCCCAGAAAGGACAAAGGCTGGAGACCCATACTAGACCTTTCAACTCTAAATACTTACCTGGATGTTCCGAAATTCAAAATGACACTACAGCAGCTTCTTCTCATGCTGGGCAAGAAGGCTTGGCTTGTTACTCTGGACCTCAAAAAGGCATACCTGCATGTCCCTATCAGACAAAATTGCAGAAGATACCTCAGATTCAAAGCTGGTACAATGTACTACCAATTCTCTGCACTGCCCTTTGGCTTATTTACTGCTCCCAGGGTCTTTATAAAGTGCCTGGGACCAGTAATTGCATTTTGCAGACAAAAAGGAATTCAACTATATCCATACCTGGATGACTGCCTCATTCAAGCAGAGACAAAGGACATTCTTCTAAAGCATCTGGCGTTTGTAAAAAGGTTTATAATTTCACTAGGGTACACAGTAAACGAAAAGAAGTCAAAACTAGTGCCCTCACAGCAGATAATATTCCTGGGTGCCAGCTTAAATACAACGGCCCAGATGGCTTGCCTCACGCCAGACAAACAGGGACAACTGACTCAATATTTTCAATTACTGGCAAAGAAGTCCCATCTCCCTGCAAGAAAAATTCTGCAGGCCCTGGGATTCATGGCATCCTGCATACTACTAATTCCATATGCCAGACTGCATGTGAGGAAATTACAATGGTACCTAAAAAGTGTTTGGACTCAACACTCTCACAGATTAGAAGCAGTAATACCAATAATTCCCTGCCTACTACAGGAGTTTCGATGGTGGGCACAGGCATGTCACCTCAACAAGGGTCAGCCTTTCACTCTACCCACAACCAGGCAGACTCTAACAACAGATGCTTCGGATTACGCCTGGGGAGCACACATGGCAGGAAAATGTATTCAGGGCAAGTGGACCACAGACCAAATGCATCTTCACATCAATCAAAAAGAGATGTTGGCTGTTCAAAATGCCCTAACAGCTTTCAAGGACCTTCTGCATCCAGGACAATTATTATTAAGGACAGACAACACTACAGTAATGTGGTACATAAACAAGCAAGGGGGCACTCATTCTTATCCCCTATGCAGGCAATCCATGACCTTGTGGAACACAGCTCTAACTTATCAAGTTCATCTGCAAGCACAATTCCTGCCAGGAAAGAAAAATACTCTGGCAGATGATCTAAGCAGAAATATTGTGGACCGTCACGAATGGAAATTGAATCCACAAATCTTCAGCATGGTAACGCAAAAATGGGGATGCCCAGACATAGATCTTTTTGCCTTCCTACTGAATTGCCAACTACAAAAATTCTGCACAAGGACTTACACACACAAGCATGGAAAGTGGATGCTCTCTCGTTCAGCTGGAAAAGCCTAAAAGTGTATGCCTTCTCACCACTGCCTCTCCTTTCAAAGGTGCTCCTAAAAGCCAGACAAGAAAAAACACAGATGATCCTGATTGCTCCAGACTGGCCACGTCAGCACTGGTACCCAATCTTAAAGAGCTTAGCTCAAGGCCCACCATGGATTTTGCTTCAAATTTCACACCTTCTGACTCAACAAATCAATCAGATCCTGCACGGTCAGCTCAAAACCGTAAACCTGGCTGCATGACAGATTCATTAGTCAAACAGGCAACGCCTCTCTCTAAAGCTGTTATGGATGTCATTTTGGAGGCCAGGAGGCCTAGCACCAGGAAATCTTACTCAGAAAAATTGAAGAGATTCTGCGCCTGGAACCAGGCTCGAAGCCTTGACCCTCTTGTCCCAAACATTCCTCAGATTTTACAATACTTAACTGAGATGCTGGACAAAGGCCTATCCTTCTCATCAATTAAGATCCACGCCTCTGCCATTTCAGCACATTACAACACGGATCCTCCTTTATTCTCTCATCCCTTGCTAAAGCAGTACGTCAGAGGGGCTAAAAACATAAGACCGCCCCGGAGAGCACCAACACCAACTTGGGACCTTAATTTTGTTTTGGAAAAACTGACCCTGCCACCTTTTGAGCCAGTCAATACAGCCGATCTAAAATTTTTATCATGGAAAACAGCTCTGCTCCTGGCAGTAACTTCAGCACGAAGAGTCTCAGAGCTACAGGCATTAATGGCAGTGGAACCTTTTATTATTTTTCATCAGGACAGGGTTTCTTTAAGTACAAACCCTACCTTTATGCCAAAGGTAGTATCTAGTGTGGCTGTTAACCAAACCATCCATTTGCCAACTTTTTATCCAAACCCCCAGAATAAAGGGGAGAAACTTCTGCACTCTTTGGGCATACACAGGCAGCTACGCTTCTACTTGGACAAAACAAAAGCTTTCAGAAAAACTGAGCAACTGTTTGTAGCATATGCTGCAGGATCACAGGGCAAGGCTATCTCAAAGCAAACTATCTCCAAATGGATAGGACACTGTATTCGTTACTGCTACACACAGCATGGAAAATCAGTCCCTAATAACATTAGGCCAAATTCTACCAGAGCAACAGCCACTTCAACAACCTTTCTCAGAGGAGTACTAACCAAAGAAATTTTGGAGGCTGCAACTTGGAGTTCAGTGCACACCTTTACCAAGCATTACCACTTGCCTCTTTACTTTAAATCCAGAGCAGGATTTGCCACTGCAGTTCTGCAGGGCCTCATAGCCAATCCTAATTCTTTATAGACCAGCCACCCAACCTTAGCTTTGGGATTCTGCCCAAGTGTAATGACTGCAGCAGTGTAACACGATGAGCATAGTGCAGTTTTGTACCTACCATAAATGTAGATGTTAGAATGTTCACACTGCTGCAGTCCAGGTTGCCCTCCATCCCCTCTATCCTAGCTGGACTTATCTATACCTTTCTATCCTATACAACCTTTGTGGTGTATTTGCTTGTAACTGAAGGTATTGTTTTTATTTTATATGTATGTTTTATTAGCAATATGTATTGCCTACCTACTTGGGGGCACCTGACATCTGGGGCAAGAAAAACTGACGAAAATGGCGTCGGATGCATCTTATATACCCCTGACGCAATTACGTCAGGGAAGAAGCGACAGCAACCGACGCCGGACCAAGACTTTGGAACTCTGGCTGACTACGGGACCACCTGACGGCAGGATAACCCAAGTGTAATGACTGCAGCAGTGTGAACACTCGAGCATCTACATTTATGGTAGGAACAAAACTGTACTTTCCAGAACATCTTCCTGTGACATGCGCTCTTCAGCTGCATCCTGCGTCATCCATTCTTCCTTCATATGGGAACTCCTTGGCCCATCACTCCACAACATTGCCTGCACCAGAGTTGCCACTGTTTCCTTCTCCTTCCCTTGCTCTGCAACTCCAACTGATCTTTGGTACTGCGTGATTTGGTGGATCTTGGCTCCAGATAAGCAACTAACAATTATCTTTCAGCCTAGTAAGAGGGGCATCACTGTATCTTACAGTGGAGTCCCCCGTGATGAGAGTCCTACGAAGTGTGTTTGCTTGCCTTAGGGGGCTTAGTGTTTGGATCTCCACTGAGCGTGACAGTATGTGTGGTGTTAAAGTTTTTTCTGAGTGCCTTTGGGTTTGCTGAGACATAGGTTTGACAAAGGGTGGTCTAGGTGATCTTGTTTAGGAAGATTGCTTTTTAGTGCCTCAGCATATGCTATTCTGTGTGTGTTGTGTACATGATTTTAACAACCTGATGTGCACTTATATGCGAGTGTTTAGCCTCCAGAGTCATTTTGCAAGTACACATTTTGCATACTGTATCTGCTTCATTAAGGATTAAATGATTGTTAGTAAACATGACACAATTGCTACGTTGTCTCAAGATGCTCATTTCCACCAAGCTGGCTGCAGAGATGTTAGTAGATTTAATGCCATATTGTCCAGTCCTTTGAATGATGGGTTGCAAAGGGATGGTGTATTGCAGTTGGAAGGCTATTAATTGTGCTTTGTTGGTGCAGGCAACTAAAGGTTCTTTACTGGGGGAGATTATGCTAAACATAATGCATTTTACTAACTTTAATGTTTACACAATACTGAATTCTACAAAATCTGTAGGTAAACTGCTAGCTGGAACTCCCTTGCTGAAGGTGATTTCAAGACCGTCTCACAAACAGTAACGAGAGGAAGAACAATTCTTTTTTTTTTCCCAAAAAAAAACAGTGAAATGCACACACACACATATTGATCACTCAAAATAAATTAAGCAGGTATGATTTAGCAATCCAAGGTACTTAATTTTGGATGTAACTGCTATACAAGGAAAGCACTTCTGGAATGCAAGGTAGGACTCCATGCTTCGCTGAGCTCTAGGAAAATGAGCAGGATACAGTATGTTAAAGGAAGTTTACTCAAGAAGAATACTGATTTGCTGTGTGGGCACTCAGTATCATGAATCTGTAGATAAGAATGGATGGGAAGAGTACATAAATAGCTTATACAGCAGGCAGTAGCAATGAAAGAGGGAGGGGGGACTTTGGAAATCAGATTACTATAAAGAGTTGAGGCCAGAGACTGTCCTATTTTCAATGAACAAGCAGGATTGCTCGAGAGGCATCCATCCAGTCAAAGCTGATATTGGACCTCTTTCAGAAACTTTAGCTTAAGGTGTTAGTGGAGATGGAACAGACGCAGAATGCAACTTTAAGCAGAATATAAAAGTAGTGAAGCAGAAACTGGTCCAGAGATCATGCTGTCATTGCTGAATTTCTGCAACAGTTCAAGGCACCAGTCTATGCAGAAATTTATTAGTAATAGTTTTTATGAAAAAAATGCAGGAATAAATGACTAAGGATCAAACCTAGAAATAGTACATAGTCCTGCCTCAACTGTGAATTAAACTACAAGAATATGGCTCGGCAGGGTTTAAAGTATGAACGGATAGCTTTTACAGGTAATTCTACTTGTAGAAATAGAAATGCAGAATAATGTAGAAACACAATCCTCCCACGACTGCAAGTTATAATGCAAGACTAAGGTCCTAGAACATACTGAAAATGCAGACACACAACATTTTTGCCTAAAGCATGGGAAAAAAAGGCAGTATCATGAATCTGTAGATAAGAATGGATGGGAAGAGTACATAAATAGCTTATACAGCAGGCAGTAGCAATGAAAGAGGGAGGGGGGGGGACTTTGGAAATCAGATTACTATAAGGAGTTGAGTACAGGTAATTCTAGTCATTTATTCCTGAGGCAGAGCATTTATTGTGTTTTCTGTTCTGTCTGTGAAAAAAAACTTGAAAAAAAACAAAAAAATATTCTTGTTCTCCTAACTTTCCTGGCTAGTTTGTTCCAGTGATCAGATTTTGCTGTTCCCTGGGCTTTGTCTTGGTTCCTGTACTTCTCCATTTTCTTTGTTTGGTCAGGGGGAAGTTTCTTTACTCACCAGTGGGAGTGGGGAGTACTGAGCTCTGCCTGTTTGTCCTCAGAGGAGTGGTTTAAGATAGTAACTTGTAGTTCAGTGGCCATTTTGGGTCATTTCCTGCCTTTTCCAGCCCCCTGCTATAAAGCACACTTTAGCATGATTTAGCGCGGAGTTGCCACTAGAGCAGCATCGGGCAGCGCCAGTTTAACAAGGTTAAACTTTTTCTGGCTCCATAAAATCTGTTCTTCATTTTTTCCCTTAGAACTGCTCTACTAGTAACCTAAACAGCATATCCCTTGACTAAAAAGCGCAACACTTGTTCCTAAAAGTTTTTCTTTTTTTTTCTTCTCAAAAAAAAAAAAAAAGCTCAGCACTTGTCACTTCTATATTATACAAAGTCCCTCACTTGCGAACCCCCCCCCAGGAGTACCCACTTCCTTACTAAGTCCTCTCTTATTCAGTCTCATACCTAACTTCTTAATTTTTCTAGCATGTCGAAGGGCCTGATGCTGGCGTCCTCTCCTGCCCAGTTGGTGAATCTGGGAATATTGAGGCAATGTTACAATTGCCTCATGTACACAGACAACCCTCTCCTCCTCCCACATAACACAAATACTTGCGAGAGATGCAGCTATTTAGCCAAACTGGAGGCTGAGCTCTCTCAACTCAGGACTGGCAAGACCAGACAGGAGGAGAAGGCAACTACACACACCACAAAACCAGCCTCACATAATGCTACCACACCACTGAATCAAACACATAAACACACAAAGATATACTCGGAGGCTCTGAGCAAAAATTTACCTAAACAGCAGAGGCCTCCAAAGCAGACACCCAAACAACTGCTACCTCAAGACACCCCACAAGCAACACATAAACCACAAAATCAGTGTGCAAAGCAGTCACAGCCCTTAAGGCCAAATACAACACCAAACATACTTGTCATAGGTGACTCCATAGTCAGACACACTGATGTCCCACTCACCAGGTTGAACAAGGAGAGGGTCACAGTAAGCTGCCTATCGGGCGCTAGAATCCGCCACATAACACAAGCACTCGGGTCACTCAACGGCAAGTACAAATATGACACAGTCATTGTCCATGCTGGTGTGAACGACCTGAGACGTACCTCCCTGGACTACATGAAAAGAGACATAGAGGAGCTCTCTGATTATGTAGCCCAGGCAGGTATGACCCTGACCCTGAGCAGTATCCTTCCTTCACCAAGAATGATGCCACAATATAGAGACAAGATGATCAGCTTTAACAATTGGCTTAATGTCTGGTGTCATTCAAAGGGGATCCAGTGTCTGTCTGCCTGGGATGACATGCTTGACAAGCCACGCTGCTTCGCAAGGGACGGCTTGCACCTGTCACCCCTGGGATTCCGGATATTGGCTAAGGCTCTTGCCACCCCATAGTGCCTTTTTAGGCAAGGCTCAAATTCTAAACCTACCACCCTAGAAATCAAAAATGGGACGAAACTGAGGGTAATGCTGCTCAATGCCAGAAGTCTAAATCTCAAAATGCACACACTCGAGGCCCTTCTCAGTATGGAGAACATCGATGTCTGTGCTGTAACTGAAACTTGGTTCAAGGCTCCTGAGAGCACCCCGGCACTATTAGGTTTTACCTCATATCATGCGTTCCGGCCCCAAAACCCGGACCACACCACAAAAGGAGGGGGTGTATCCATATTCATAAAGGATACCCACACCTCCAGGTTGGTGGCAACGCACGAAGCTTCGGAAACCATCCAGGTGCAACTAACCATAGGCAAAACTGCTCTGCAAATTGTAGCATGCTACAGGCCACCCTCTCAAACTCAGGAACGCCACACAGCCTTCCTGAAGACACTGGAGGGTATAAATGCATCTCCAAACACCATCATATTGGGTGACGTCAACTACCCAAATATAGACTGGGAACATTACTCAAGCCCTAACTTTCCAGCCCAATGGTTCCTGGAGTTCATAAATTCAATTGCCATGGAACAGCTAGTCACTGTTCCCACGAGAGGAGAAAATATACTAGATCTCATTATCACAAACATGGAGACAGAATGCTCCACACCGGAAGTATATCCCTCATTGGTGAGATCTGATCATAAACTAATCTCACTGGAAATCCACATCCCGCCCCCACCCCAAACAAAAAAGACCACAGTGAAGAACTTCTCTAAAGCAAACTTCACACTACTCAAGACTGGTGTGGTATCCTTCAAGGCCCCTGAGCCAGTGGAAACCACAACCCAAGCTGCGGAAGCCCTTACAAATGCCTTCTATGAACACCTCCAGGACTGCATGGATCAGGCAATCCCAAATAAAACCAAGACTCTTTCCACAAAGGGCAAACATCCAGTCTGGTGGACCCCAGCCATTAACAAACTTTACAATAAGAGGAGAAAGCTATTACATGATAGAACAAAATCCATAAAAGGGAAGTCACCCCTGATCATTATTAGTAAAAAAATACGAGCACTCATAAAATCAACTAAGGCCAATTTTGAGAGAAAATTTGCCATGGATTCAAAGGACAATCATAAGGCCTTTTTCAGCTATGTTAGGAACCTGGGTAGAAACTCCCATATATGCTCAGAATTAGTCCAAAATGATACAAAAATCACTGAACCCACAGACATTGCCAACATACTGGCAGACAGGTTCAGTGCAAACTTCACCCCCCTATCCCCCCCTAAAGGAGAGATAACTATCCCAGCACAGTGTAGCCTCCCAGACATCTCAAATGCGCAGGTGAAAGCTGCTCTCTCTAAAGCTAAAAACACAGCATCAATGGGACCCGGATGGTGTCCCCGGCTGTGTGCTACACGAGCTAAATGAGGAATTAAACCCTCACATAAGGCAGCTGTTTAATCTCAGCCTTACCACAGGATACGTGCCCAAGGAGTGGCGTACGGCAACTGTGGTCCCACTCCACAAAGACGGTGCCTCTACGGACCCTGGGAATTACCGCCCCATAAGCTTAACACGTCTAGTCTGCAAAGCTATGGAGAGGATCATAATGGAGCTCATAAACAAAGATATAGGGGACTTGCAGACATTGGACCCGACCCAGTTTGGCTTCATCAAGGGCAGATCATGCCTTTTGAACTTGGTCGACTTCTTCGAAACAGTCACCAAGGCCATTGATGAGGGAAAGGCAGTCCATACAGCCTACCTTGACCTTGCAAAGGCTTTCGACACAATACCCCACTCGGGTATTGTAGAAAAACTTACCAGCTTAAATATAAACCCATATGTCACAAGATGGGTTGCAAACTGGCTTAAGGACAGAACCCACAGGGTTAGAGTTGCTGGCGCTATGTCAGACTCCAAGCCGGTCACAAGTGGTGTCCCACAGGGCTCGGTCCTTGGCCCCCTATTGTTCGGCATCTACTTCTCAGAAGTACAGGCCAACATGGGAGGACTTTGGCTGACAAAGTTTGCAGACGACTGCAAACTGGGCGCCATAGTGGAAAGTGCATTGGACACGGATGTCCTTCAGTAGGGACTCACGGAAACAGATAGCTGGTGCCAGAGCCATGGCCTGAAGTTAAACGCCAAAAAATGTATAGTCATACCCTTCGGGAAAAACAAGGTAACCCCAAGCTACCATATAGGTGGCAATCCACTAAGCACAGAAGAGGTTATCAGGGACCTGGGGACCCAGGTTGACAGTGGCCTTTCTTTTGACACTCACGTTGCTAAAGTGGTTAGAAAGACCTTCTACATTGCCCACCTGATCATGAAGGGATTCACATCCAGATCTAGTGAGGTCATTGTTCCTCTGTACTCTTCACTTATCAGACCAATGATAGAGTACAATGCCCCATTCGGGATGCATCTCACCCGGCATCTGCAGCAATTGGAGAGACCCCAAAAGTTCCTCACCAAAAGGATAAAGGGACTCCAAAATCTGTCATATGCTGCCAGATTGAAGAAACTCCAGCTCTATTCAGTCGCATACCGTCTGCTCAGAGGTGACATGTGCCTGACATACAAGGCCATGTCCAACCCGGAATTAATGGACATGCTCCACCTCAAAAAATCCAAATCCACCAAAACCACTAGAGCAAGCGACTTAAACCTTAGCACGAATATAAATAGGACGTGCTGGAGGGATAGATTTATCACTCAGAGACTCCATATGCTGTGGAATAAAATCCCGGTGCATGTGAGGCAGAGCACCTCGCTGGCTCTGTTCAAGAGAAATCTTGACCTGTGGATGGGAGATCGTAGGTTTACCCCGGGAATCATCTCTGTGTCACTGCTGGACAGAGGCACAACAAACTAATGGGCACAGTATTTTTTCATATAAGGGGTAGCGTAAGCCACAAAACTTTGGGCTAGGCTTATAAATGCCTTAAGGCAGATAGCCTAGTATAAACCTATGAACCTAAGAAAACAGTACAACGAAGTATCACCACACAGGTCACTATAAATGTAACTTAAATGCTTAATTAGAATTGAAGTAATACTTTCCTTTTTGGAAAAGCTAGTTACTCACAATTCACAGCTTTCCAAGTCTTGCGTAAAAGACCCTAGGTGTGGGAGTAGCTCTGTGCTGGAAATAGCAGGCTAGCTAGAGAGGCATCCTGTCAAATAAAGCCAGTATTGCAGTCAAGGGGAGTACAAGTGCAAGGTCTCTGGGATGTGAAAGACAGATCAGAATTCATAAATGTAAAAAGATTTTAGCTCTTGTAAAGGCTCTCCACTCTAAATCACCAGTGGTCCCCAGGAACGTTTGAGGTGTTTACAGACAATACCACAGTGATGTGGTATATAAACAAGTAAGGGAGAACAAGATCTCGCCTCTTCTAAAGACTAGCAGTGTTACCAAGAAATATAGCTGTACAGCACAGTCTCGTTCTGTAGGCATCTTTCATTCCATCAAAGCAAAATTGTGTAGCAGACTGTCTGAGCAAGACCAGAACAGACCCTCAGGAATGGAAACTGAATCAAAGGGTCTTTAAAGATTTGATCTGACTTTGGGGAATTCCACATATAGGACCTTTTGATTACCCTCTAAACATTCCGCTGGCAAAATTCTATTCCAAGACTCCATACAAAAAGGTCTGGAAGATAGATGACTTTTATTTCCCTTGTACAGGAATGCTCCTGTATGCTTTTCCACTGATATCCCAGGTACTTTTAAAGATTCAGGACTCTCCAAAGACCATTGTGATGACTGCTTTCTGCTCAGGCAACAGTGCTTCTGTGTTCTTTTGGAATTGGCCAGGGGCAATTACCGCATGTTTCCACACAGACTGGATTTATACTCGCACAAAACCCAGAGAGGTTTGATGCATCCTGACCCCAAATAACTGCAACTGACCACCTGAATGATAAGTTCTTAATACCTTTAGACAGCTATTTTCTGAGGATGTGCAGCAGGTTCTCATGGAGACAAGAAGGCTTGTTACTTAGAAAATCATATGTAAACAAATGGAAATGTTTTTTTTCTAGTTGGTCTTATCAAAACAACCAGTACCCGTTCAGGACAAGTGTTTCTCTGGTTTTACAGTATTTTGTGTGAGTTCCTAGTCTAGTCTTGCTACTCTAGAAAGGTTCATTATGGCAAAATGTTGTTGAAACAAATTTTCCGTAAGACTTCCAAGAAAACTGGTGGTTTCTCCTTGGGAACATTTAATTTTATGTTAGAGAAGCTAGCACTTCCATTTTAAACAGCTCATCTGGCTGACTTGAGGTTCTTAACATGGAAAACAGTTTTACTGGTTGCTCTGACCTCTGCAGGAAGAGTATCTGAGTTGCAAGCTCTAAAGATGGGTTGGCTTTTATCTTCAACAGAGAACGGGGTGTGTTTGAAAACTAATCCTTTTATGTCTAAAATGGGGTCAGAGTTTGCTTTAAGCCAGTCTTTCCATCTCACTCTTATTTCTTGATCCCCAAAATGAGGGATAAAGGATACTCCATACCTTGGATGTCCATAGGTAACTATAGTACTATCTTTACAGAGCAAATATTTTCGAACTTATGAAGCTAAGAAAGGGGTAACCTTTGTTAATGCAGGCTATTTCTAAATATCTTTTTCAAGCTATTACCTTTTGTTATTCTCACCTCAACAAAACTAATCCAGGCAGGGTCAAAGCTCATTCTGCCAGGGCCTTGCTTCGCCTATGGCTTTCTGGAAAGGGTTGCACTTTACAAGTATTTTAGTATGCACCCTGAAGCTTTAGAAGCTGGCCAGCTGTGTTATCTTATGCAGGATATAACCCATGTAGCTTAGGCTACTGCAGCAGTGATCATTCGAACATCAACTGTTATGGTAAGTTCACTTACACAACTGTAATTTCTTCTGTGCCTGAATTGACTACCCAGTGTTTGAAATGCCCACATAATTCTGCTGATGACACCTCTGGGGTTGCTGCCACTGGAAGTGTAACGAGGAGATTTTCCTGACTGCATTCCCAAAACCTCCTAGAGGATATCAAAAATTAAATTTTGAATTCCCCATTGGATAGAGAACTAGTGTTTGGATCTTTTTCTGCACAGGCCATTAAATGGTATGATGAGAGATAAAAGCCATTTCAAAAGATCTCTCAGATATTTCAGATGTCTTTCTCCAAGTTTGCCAAGGGTTACAGTGCTCCCCCACAACTTTCTTTAAAAAGGAAAACAATCTCAGCCAGCTGCTAGTATGATATAAAAGAAATGACAGGGAGTTTCAAAAAAAAAATAAGGAACTCCCCGGCGCAAGGACAGTTTATTGAGGCTAAATAACTAAGAAGGATCCCCCCCCCCCCGGGCAGTCCTATAATCCTTCCAGAAAGTTGGAACTTCCAATGTTAAGTTGTCTATCTTGCCTTCGTTTCTTGCTTGTTGGGATCGGAGCCGATCCTCTGCTCTGACTCGGCCATCTTCTATAGCTCGGGAACTGTTTACTGGCTCGAGGCTACCCCTTATCCCATGATGCCTAGCGCTGGCTATCCAGATCTCATTTGCCGCTTCAGCTGTGAGGTTCGTTGTTACTGGCTCAGGCTTGTATAAGTTTTATTGAACTACTTTTTCTGTAGATTAGGGTTTTTTCTGGTAGTTTATTGTTTAAAATAATAGTCGCTAACTAGTTTGTTGTAGTTTAGTGTATTTGTAGCTTTCCCTTAAAACTCGTTTTTATTAGAGAGTTCTCCCCCTCCTCCCCCTTTTCCTCTTGTAGGTAGCGTCTTAGGTTAAGCCCTTTTTCTTTCTGATTGTTAGGTAGCCATTTAAGTTAGAGGCTTCACTATCTTTAACTGTAGTATACTGTGTGTTTTTTGTTTTGGTAGTGGATAGTGTTTAGTATTAGTTTTGCTATTCGGCCTTTTGGCCAAAACAGCTCAGTGTAGTATCTGTCTAGTTGTGGATATGTCTAAAGAATCCAAGGTGTCTGGATTCAAGAAGTGTGACTCATGCTGTCAGAAAATGTCTCTGACAGATGGGCACACTTCTTGCTTCTATTGCTTAGGCGCAGTGCACCTGCAGGACTCTTGTTCTGTATGCCATGCATTTAGCCCAAGAGTTCTGCAGGAGCGCAAAAATAAGCTTATTTTGAGGGGTCTTCTTAAGCCCCAGGATTCACCAGCCAAGGCTCAGCCTGTGAAATCTCCCAGAATGACCAAATTGTCGGCTCCCAGCTCGAAGTCGTCATTGGCCCAAGCCTTACCTACTACTTCGGTTCCGGCCGGAACCGAGGAGACTGCCTCCTCATCGGCTCCAGAAGTACCTTTGGGCCATCGCGGACCCACAAGAGGCCGAGGTACCCTTCTCTAGAGTCTATACATTCAGCTCCTCGGTCTCCCCTGTTGCAGAGTGACCGCAGTCACAGATCCTCCCACTCTTCTCGGTCCTCTAGGCTCTCGGATCACGACGTGGAGAGAGTGGTCAGTAGGTTGTTGAAGTCGCGGGCACTGGCCAAAATGTTGTCCAGCCCTCCTCAACAGGTGTCTGCTCCGTCCGTTTCTATCTATGTTCCTCCTCCAACTCCATTGAGCTCGGAGCCGGAGTTTGTTGGGGTTTGAATCGTGGAACTGTCGGCTCCGATAACGATTTCTCCTTCGGTTCAGTCGTCTGCTCTGATCCCCTCGATGGTGCCATCCATCGAGGGATCTGGGTGCCGAGATTCCCTTGTTGGCTCCAAGGGGGCGAGTTTCATCAGACCCTTGTCTGACCCCGTTCTCCCTCTCGGAGTATCGGCGCAGGTGAGCTCTGCTCCTACATCGGCCTCGGAGCAGTCTCCCTTGGTGCAGAGGAAGATTCCTGTTTCCTCGGAACCGGAGCTTTCTCTGCATCGTGGCAGGGATGCCTTCGATGTCATGAGGAGCGTACTGGCCTCTGAGTCAGCTCCACTTTCGACCCCACTGGCTCCGTCCCCTGTAGTACCTGCGGCAACCTCTGCCTCTCCTCCAGACCCCAAGCGTGGGGAACCGGCACTCCAGAGCAGCCTCCCCTGATCATTCAAAGGAGCCCCCTCTGAAGAGGAAGTGCAAGAGGAAGCACATTGACTCCCCCGAGTCTGTCACTTCGGATACGGATTTGGATGAATCGGAAGGGTCCTCGAGATCCCCCTCTGAAGATGTTTCCTTTTCGGACATCCTAGAAATGCTTAAGCAGAGGGGGAACTGGAATGCCCTAGTCCCTACCGAGGACGAATCTGTATTCCTGGATGTGTTCGGTTCCCGACCTTCCACCTCCTGGGTTTCTCCGCCTTTCGATCCACTAGTGTCAGTGGTGGCTCGAAGGGCTTGGTCAGCCCCGGATACAGTGGAACCAACCCCGAGGAGACCCGGCAAGTTTAACACTGCACCCCCTGATAAACTGTTCCTTACTAAGGGTGTTCCCGTAGATGCCATGGTGGTAGCAGCAGCCACTAAAAAGGAGTTGGCAGAAACTTCTTCCTCTGTCCATCCTCCTAACAAGGAGTCTAGGACCATGGATAGATACGGGAAGCTAATGTTTGCTTCAGTAACCTTTTCCATGAGGTCACTGAATTGCTTATGCCATTTTACCAGGCTTCAGAGGGATCTCCTGAAAGAGCTCGGAGATACCCTTCAGGATTCATCAGCAGAAGGGGCTCAAGCTAAAGTGGCTTCTCAGCTGGCGACCCTTAATTCTGTAGTCAACTCCTCCATGAAGCTCATTTCTTATGCAGCTGATGGTGTGAGTAGAGCCACAGGTACAGACATGGCCCTCAGGAGGCACGCATGGATGCGGCTGTGTAACTTTGCGGAACCCTTTAGAGCATCGTTCACGAACACTCCCTTTGACGGTTCCTTTCTTTTTGGACCACAGATGAAAGACACTCTGACTAGGTGTGAACAGGAAGCAAGACTCTCTGCCATCGGAGTCCATTTTTCCACTCCCTCCAGACCATACCCCAAGGGTCAGAAGAGTGGTAAAATGTGGTTTCGGAAATCCCAGGGAGCCTCGCCTGACACACGTAGTGATTTTTCCTCCAGGGGCAGAGGAGGAAACAACAACATACGCCGCCCTCGTGGCAGAGGGGGTCCGCAGAACCAGGGCAGCAGAGAATCCTTCTCTGACAAGCCCTTCCAGCATCCCTGAAGAGTTGCCCGGCTGCCCACCTCTGGAGGCAGTCAGGGAAAGACTTTCACTGTACCCAAAAGCCTGACAAAACCTAACGCGAGACAAATGGGTACACTAAATCATATCCGGAGGCTACATAAGTCCCTTCTTTCAACCCCCCTTACCGTCAAGCAAATCCCTTCCAGATGTTCCACCTAATCTGTGGGCCCAAGCAGTCATAGAACTTTCAAGACTGCTAGAAAGAGTCATCCAGGAAGTCCTGGCAGACCAACATGGATCCGGAACTTACTTAAGGTTCTTTTTGGTACCAAAAAGACAGGGGACTGGAGACCAATAATGGATCTCAGCAGACTAAACAAGTCTGTTCAAAGAACAAGTTTTCGGATGGTCACGCTACAGTCCCATTCTACCCTTTTTGGTTCAGGACAATTGGATGTGCTCAGTAGATCTTCAGGATGCGTACTATCACATCAAAATGGACAGGCACTCAAGGAGGTTTCTTCGCTTCCGGCTGGGAGCCAGTCATTACCAGTTCAGAGCTCTGCCTTTTGGTCTCACCACAGCCCCCAGGGAGTTCACCAAATGCATTGCAGTAGTCACAGCTCACCTGAGGCATCGAGGATTCCAGGTGTTTCCTTATCTAGACGACTGGCTCCTTACTGCTGCTACCAGGCATCAACTCCTTCAAGCCAGGGACTATACAATTACAATTTGTGCCCATCTAGGCATTACTATAAATTTTAAAAAATCTGCCTTGTTAATCTATTACCTATATAGGAGCAGATTTAGATACAAGAAGTATGTCCGCAAGGCTACTGCCAGACAGGGTGGCCACAATTCGGCAGCAAGTTCATATCCTCATGCACTGCAAAAGGGTACAAGTCAGGTTGGTCCTTCAAACTCTGGGTTCTATGGCAGCAGCAATTCTTCTGATACCTCTGGCCCATTTTCATATTAGAATTCTTCAGTGGCTTCTTTTCACACAGTGGTCCTTTCAACAGTTCCCCATGTCTCACATGATGATGATTACAGAAACATGCAAAAGGCACCTTTCCTGGTGGATGGTCTCCCCACTAGTATCTTAGGGCAGACCATTCATCCAGCCTCCTCCGGTTGCCACAGTGACCACGGATGCCTCACTGATAGGGTGGGTGGGGCATTATCAGGGCAGGACAGTCCAAGGCACTTGGCAGCTTCATGAGTACCATCTGCACATAAATATCTTGGAGATGAGAGCCGTGCTCCTAGCGTTGCAAGCCCTTTAGGACTGTCTCCCTTCTGGGACCATTGCAATTCGAATGGACAGCGTGTCAGTGGTGTGGTACATCAACAAGCAGGACGGAAACAGGTCCTACCCCCTATGTCGAGAAGCACTCAGACTCTGGCATTGGGCGATTTCCTCCCAACGATTTCTGATTGCGATGCACATCCCTGGGAAGTTCAGCGTCATAGCGGACAGGCTCAGCAGAGCTATTCTCATGCCTCACGAGTGGTCTCTGAATCAGGTAGTTGCGGATCTGATCTTCTACAAATGGGGATAGCCTTGCTGCGATCTGTTTGCCACCCCCTTCAACAGCAAATGCAGCAACTACTTCTCCCTTTTACCACTTCCCGGTCACCCTCCCAGAGATGCTCTAGTCCACGATTGGCCTCAGGGACTTCTTTATGCCTTCCCTCTGTTCCCTCTTATACCCAAACTCATAGAGAAAGCTATACCGTTGGGTTGCAAAATGATCCTCATTGCCCCCTACTGGCCTCGACAGATATGGGTTCTGTTCCTGCACCGTTACCTCCTCGAGCAGCCCTGGACTCTGGATCCTATTCCAGACCTGCTGATTCATCAATCAGGAGAGCTGCAACAATCCCTCCAAACACTCCAGCTCACAGCTTGGTTGATCCAATTCCGACCCTAGCCAAGCTTTCCAGCATTTCTCCGGCCGTGCGTGAGATTATTGTCTCCTCTCACAAATCCGCTACTAGGAAGACTTATGCTAGCAAATGGAAACGTTTCTCTTGTTGGGCAGAGGCTAGGAACATGGATCCCTTTTCAGCCCCAGTTCACAAAATCTTGGAGTTCATAACAGAGCTTTTTCATTCAGGGTCCGCCTTCTGCTACTATCAGGGTTCAACTAGCGGCCATCTCTAACTTTCATGTCGGTTTTTCTAATATAAACATTATGTCTCATAAGCTGTATAAAGCCTTTCTCAGAGGGACTACTCTCCTTAGGCCCCCAGTGAGAGATCCCCTTCCTCCTTGGGACCTTAATTTGGTACTAACCTCCTTGATTATGCTCCCTTTTGAACCCGCAGCATCCTGCTCCATTAAGTTTCTATCTTGGAAAACTCTCTTTCTGGTAACTATTACTCAGCCAGACATGTCTCGGAACTTCAGGCACTAAGTGTTCGTCCTCCGTACTTAGTTTTTCATAAGGACAGGGTTGCTCTGAGAACTAATCCCTCCTTCCTTCCGAAAGTCTGCTCACAGAATAATCTAAACCAATCTGTAGACCTCCCTGTGTTTTTCCCTAACCACACCAACAAGGCAGAATACAAATTACACCTTTTGGATGTTCATAGACAATTGCATTTTTACCTGCATAGAACGAAGGATATAAAAAAGTCGGACCAACTTTTCCTTTCCTATGCGAAGGGCAAACAGGGTCTTCCAGTTTCCAAAGTGACCCTGTCCAGGTGGTTGTCTCACATTATTACCTTCATTTATCAACTAAGGAACAAAGAGTTGTCTATCAAACCGAAAGGTCATTGTACTAGGGCTTTGGCCACCTCTGTAGCCTTCCAGTCTAGGTTGTCCATGGATTCTATCTGTGCCGCTGCTACGTGGGCAAATCCTCATACCTTTATTTCTCATTACAAGTTAGACATGGTCTCCAGGGGTAGAGCTAACTGTGGTTCCACTGTTCTGAAGAGTCTGTTCCAATGAGCCGCCCATGCGAAGCCTCTGTCAGTCCTGCCCCACACATTCATCTCGCCGGCCTGTCTTGTAAATAGCAGTAAGAATCATACAGAGATGAAGGAAAATAAGGGACACTTACCCAAAAAGAAATTATATTATTACTGCACAGTTGAGCCGTGGACACTTTCAAAGATTGCTGCAAAGTGTTGCTTGGTAGATGACATAAGCTTTATATCAACATTTTTCTCATGTGGTTGCTGAGCTCCGAATGCAGTGTATCTTTGTGTCTTTAAGGTGTTACTGCAAGCATGTGTAGTATGGAAACTATTTCAAAAAGAAAGAAATGACTTCTACTTTTTATACACATGTTAAGATGAACACCTAAAAGATGGACACCTTAAAGACATGAAAATAGACTATATTCAGAACTCAGCGACCGAAAGTGTTGCCCCAATAACGGAAAAGTACCAACTTAAGTTGTCATATTAGGGGCTAGTAATTTGGTAGTAAATGTAGCAGGCATGTATTACTTTTGAGCACATTCCCCTTTCTTGTTGTCTCACTTAGTCTTTAACTTTGTACAGATTAAAAATTGGCTTGTACAGTGTGGCTGACATTATCCTATACTTACCTTTTCTAGTGCTGAGTTTCCCCTGTATGATGCATAAGAATGATTGTATGTACTCTTAAGTGTTGAGTTTAATATTTTCCATAGATAAAGCAGTTTTAGGGGGAAATATTAATTCAAGCAATGATGTAATTAATAATTGTGACAGTTATTTTTATATTTTAGGGAATGTTATCGGCTGTTACTTTGCATTCTGTGCGGTGATAGATGGATATAATTACAAGACTGGTGTGGGGCCAAATAAAAAAGAAGCAAAGGCAAATGCTGCCAAGTTGGCTCTTGATGAACTACTGCAGTTAAATGTTTCTGAAGGCAAAATTCCAGTTCCAGAGGCAGCAGGTATGTGAATTTGTTGATGTATGACAGACCGATTAAAAAATAAAAATGAGTGAAATGTAACTGTTTTTCCCCGTTTGTCTGATTTATCCAAGGCGATAATTTATCATTTTGCTTGAGACTGTCCATCCATCCTCAACCCCCTTTTCCCTCTTTGCACACGGGGTCGAGGTGTTACTTCAGCAGTGACAATCATCTTGAGCCAAGGTTATACATTGCCGGGTGGCTAACCCTGATGTGGTAGTTCATTCATACCACTCACTTGCACCTGTGGCCAATTTAGTGTGTCCAGTCCAGCTGCTGCATGGCTTTGGAATGTGGGAGGAAACCAGAGCACCCAGAAGAAACTCACGTGACCACAGGGAGGACATGCAGATGCCGCACAGAAGGCACCCCAGTCAAGAATCGAACCGAAGACCCTCTTGCTGTGAGGCGACAGCGCTAACCGCTGCACCACCGTGGCCACCCTTTGATCAAGATTATTTTGTGCTCCTGCTAGAAGTTTTTTAAACGCCCGTATTATCATTGAAGACATAGTCCACATACATTAATAGAAAAAAGATTGCATTTTCATATACATGCATCACATCACCTTTCTTTCAAACAATTCATCCACTCCAACATTAAATAAATTGCTCAATTCCTGCCTTCTTTAATCCTTACTTTTTCCTGAACCTTATTCTGCATGTATTTTCCACACGTTTTGTGTATAATTTGTTTTCCTTTTCTAAGTGTCCCACCTCCATCTTAGTTCTCTTTTACAATATTCATTGTTTCAGTTACAGTAGGTTTATAATTTGAGTTCTGTTTTCTAGTGTTGCTTTTTGGTAACCGGTAGCATTAACTTTAGAAAAACCTTACAATGTACAGACAGTTCAGATCCTGTGTCCCAGCTTAAAAGAATTGTTTCCATAGTTAGTTATTTGCTCCCACAGCATTTCTGACAAGAGTACTCTGCAGGGAATATTTAAAACTTGACAGTTCTTACACTGTGGAAAAAAAAACTTTCTAATCGCGCGTTCAACAATTGCTGTCTACCTAAGGAAAATTTCTTTGAAGTCTGGTTATTGCTTATGGTATAAAAATACCTATGCAAACACTTCCAAGCAGTAATCCCAAACCTTATGGACTCTGTTGCGTACTTGCAATACATATAGATGTCATCACATTGTTCTTTGTAAATTGCCTTTTCAGTCTCTCTTCCCAATCTTTTCTAACATTCTCTGATTGATTGTTATAGTTTTTATGTAATATTTTATATGTCCTAATTATCCCTTTAACTGCAGCTTCTGTTCTAGACTCAACTAAAAATGAACCAGAGCAGTTCTTTGATTTAGTACTACCCTAGCCCTTTTTCTTTGCCTATACTCTTATCAGTCCATGGTAGGGAAGGCAGCCTATAACCTGCAGTCCAAATTTCTGCTTGGCCTTATCTCACTCTCCTACATCTCCCTCTCTAGATTTGTTCCTAATTAGATTTGTTCCTAATACCACGGTTCCTTTGCCAGTTTTCTCCAGTAAATTTTAGTCTCCTCTTGCCTATTTTCTGTACCCATGTTTGCAGTCATCCCTGTTGGCAAAATCTAATTTCTCCATTCCCTTATTGACTTGGCTGTTGGAAGACTTCGCTACTTTGAGTATAGCATTCTGTGTAATGGCGATGGTTATTCTTAAGGATATGTTTCTGAAATCTTATATTCTTGTTCCTGAAACGTTCTGTTTTTATCATCCTTTTTCACTTTGATTTAGAACCTTTTGCTTGTGTTGTGTAAGCTAATCCTAAATAACTTGGCTGTAGTGGGAGGATCAACTTGTCCCAATTAACTCTTGCCTTTTTCCCTCCTCAAATTGCTTCAACTCTATTAATTTATCAAACACAACTTTTCCTCTGGTTGATAAACGTATGCCATTATTATATATAAAACTAAAGGGAATACTGTTTTGGTGTTCCTATTTAATGTGTAATTCCTTTCCAGTAGATTACTGGGAGTTGTCATATGTGAATGGGTGTTTGTCAGATGCTTGATGTAGTTAGTGTACAGTAGAACATCGATTATCGGAAATAATTGGGCGATGGATGTTCATAAAACTGATTTGTTCACATAATCGGATGTTAGAAGTTTATACACGTGTATGTGAAGATAGACTTTTTTCTATTTTTAGATTAGATTTTTTTAGACTCTCGTTAGGATGATGTACAGCAGGACTCTCATCGGTAAGTTCCTTCTTGGAGGCAGCCACCACTACCATGGCATCCACTGCTAAACCCTTTGCGCAATACTGGTGATCCTCCGGCAGAGAGAGAATTTTGTCTGGTTTACAGGGAATAGGTTCTGTGGAATCTAGGGCCTTCCAGACCCACTGAGCTATCAACTTAAGATGAACAGTGGGTGGGGTCTCTCAGGAAGTAAATGATCGAGCACAGTGGGTGGGGTCTCTCAGGAAGTAAATGATCGAGCACAGAACACTTGCAAGTACATGAATTCCTCTGAGACTTGGTCTTGGAGCTTCCAGTTACCCATCTGCATAATGATCTCCAGGGTATCTCCAAAGATTACATCCTCAAGGGTTGACAGGGGGAACCTTCCCCTTCATCGAAATCCATGTCCTTGGTGACATATTCTTTCAGATAATCTAGGTGCATTCTCTTGCACATCATCTTATGGGGGGGGGGTCCTCAGTGGGGATCTCTGAGGAAGACTCAGAAGAAAAGGGGTTTTGTCCAGGGGTAATGACGCTTCAGTGCTCACTGTCTTGTGGTGGGGATTGGTGTCAACTCTGGACCACAAGATATTGTAGTATGACATTCCAGTGCAGGAGAAACAAGCTGAGAGCCTGGATAAGCTAAAGCTCTCTCCATAACCTGGAAGGCAGGGTCCCCTGAAGAGGAATGAGAGCCCGGAACTGAGAGAGACCACCTCAGAACAGAGGTCACCCACTCCGAGAGTCTGCCCTCCGAGGCAGGAGCCAGGGAAGGACTTGCAACTGACAAAGTTCCAAGAGCCAAGGTCAGCTCCGCATAAAAAACAGGAGCCAATCCAAGACTCTCACAACCAGCAGCTTAGTCTCGGCCCTGAGAAACTGTCGGTTCCAAGAAGGGAAGCAATGAAGTGACAGCAACATTCGGTGCTGAGGTAGAGATGCCTAACGGCACCGAGGCAGCTAGTACTAGGGGGATTAAAGTTCTGGACTCCAAAGCTTCGGTAGAAGTCAGAGAGGAGACAGCATAGGAGTCGTCGGAGAAAATACTTGAACTCCAGAAGGGAGAGGGGCTTGAAAAAGGGCAGGGATACCTCTGGCCACCAACAGCTGATCCACCGATCTCACATCTACCTCGCAGAGACTCCTGGAGGATCAAACTGAAAAACCTGAAGGGGATTTGGGTCATTCCAGGGAGGACTGGGCAACAGGCCCACAAAGGGGTCTATGGACAGTGAATACCTCATCCTGGGAAGAAGATTCTTATTTGGTTTCGGCACTGAGGGGGTGGGCAGCGCCTGCTGTGATGCTGTCACGGAAGTCAGCATGGAGCTAAAAACTAAAGATGCCAGCACTGATGCTGGTGCCAAAGGCACCATAGTATCAATAGTCGGTGCCGAGGATTCTTGAAGTTGTAACTTCAGTAACTTTGCTTTCGATTCCATGGAGGCAGTCGGAACCACAGTCTTATGTTTTTGAGCCACCGGTGCCGTAGGGGACACCGGTACCAAGTGGCTTTTCTTTTTGATAGGATCTGACTTAGGAATGGAGTCAGACTTGGACAACGCTTCACTAAAACTAAAACCGCTTTCTAATTGCATTTCACATTCCGGGGGACTTTAGTGGACAGGCTGAGCAGAGTCTTGATGATGCCTCATGAGTGGTCTCTATAACAATCGGTGGCAAGCATGACCTTTCACAAATAGGGTCAACTCTGCTGCAGTCTGTTTGTGTCCCCGCACAACAACAAATGCAGCAAGTTCTTTTCCCTGATCCCTTCTCAGGGATAGTCTCCAAGAGGTGCTCTAGTTCATGCTTGTCCTCCCCCCCCCGGTCTACTTTACATATTCCCGCCTCTACCTCTAATTCCCAGGTTTCTTCAGAAAGCACACAGATTGAAGAGCAGAGTAATCCTCATTGCTCCTTTCTGGCCTTGGCAAGCCAGTGTCACCGTCCTCTGGTCTTATCTTATCTGCTCTCCGTGAACATTGGAACCAGTTCCAGATCTACTGTCCCACCCATCAGGACAGACTCTCACGGATTTCCCAGACCTAAAACTAACCGCATGGTTTCTCAAATTCTGATGATGGCTAGACATTCCAGGCTTTCTTCCACCGTCCAAAAGATTTTGATTTCATCCCACAAATCATCCACTAGGAAAGTTTTTATGAGAGTAAATGGAAAAGATTCCCCATATGGGTTCAACAGAAGCAATTGGATCCCTTTACTGCTCCCATTCATGTGGTTTTAAACTTCCTTGCTGATACGTTCAAAAACTGGGCAACTTACTCAACTGTAAAAGTGCAACTGGCAGCCATTTCAAATTATCACATCGGATAACATTTTTCTTTGCTGGCTTCTTCAAAACTGTGCAAATCATTTCTTAGAGGTACCTTTTTGCTCCTACCTCCTGTTAAGGATCCCATCCCACCCCTCCTTGGGATCTGAGTATGATTCTTCAGGTACTAGTCCATCCACCTTTTGAACCTTAGGCCAAAGTTGGTTTGAAATTCCTTTCTTGGAAAACCTTTCTTCGTGGCCATTACTTCTGCTAGAAGGGTTTCTGAGTTATGTCTTGTCTTCCAAACCTCCTTATTTGATTTTCCATGAAGACAGAGTCACTTTATGTACCACCCCTTTCTTTATACCCAGAGTTGCTACAGAGAACAGTATTAACCAATCCATCAACCTACCAGTTTTGTTTCCCAGTTTTCAAACAAGGGAGAGTATTTCCTTCATCTATTAGATGTTCATAGACAACTATGTTTTTATCTGAACAGGACAAAATCATTCAGGAAGTCATGATCAGTTGTTCGTATCTTTTACCAGTATCAGAAAAGGAAAACCAGTTTCTAAGATCACGTTAGCCAAATGGTTAATAGATGGCCTCTCTTTTGTGTATGCATCTAAGGGTATATCTTTGCCCACACAAGTCAAAGCCCATTCTATCATATCCACTTCAACATCCCAAGGCTTTTGGTTTTTAGTCTTGATTGATGATAGTTGTGCAGCAGATTCGTGGTCAAACTCTCCTACCTTTGTGTCACACTACAAGCTAGATATTACCTGTAGAAATAGAGCTACCTTTGGTTCAGCAGTGCTCCGGAATATCCTTCCATGAGGCCCCCCCCAATGTTACTGTGTCCCACAGGTTGAGGAACGAATGAAAATGAAAACATCAGATAAAGAAGTTATGTACTCACCATAGCGTTCAATCTGTGTTGTCCATTTTCATTCTTTCTCAAACTTCCCACACTCCTTCCCCCTGCCCATGGCTGTGAAAGACCTGACTGATACGCTTATAGGAACCAAAGTTCATGTATGAGCTCCTGAACCTGAATCTGAGGTTCAGATCCAAGACCCACAGGTTGAAGAAGAATGAAACTGGACAACACAAAATGGAACATTATGGTGAGTACATAACTTCTTTTTAGTTGGGTACTGTACATTATTTTGTTACATTATGATATAACCCGAGCCTGTAATCAGTCATTGTTTGATCAGTGATCTACCCTGGTAAACAAATTTAAACTAATAGGGAAAGCAGTAACTAATCTGCAGTCCAGACTTCTGCTTAGCCTCATTCCGCTACGTTACCTTTCAGGTTATTTGCTCCCAGTACCTTGGGTTCTTTGCTAATTTCCTGCAGTAAATTGTAGCCCTTGCTTGCCTATTTTGTATACCCTTACTTATAGTAATATTTTTCTTCCACTCCCACACTGGTTTATCTCTCAGAATACTATCTGCTTCTTTATGAATAGAATATTTCATTTGATATTGTCTTATTTTTTTCTCATTCAGCATGTAGGATGTTGGATCCCACCACGGCACCTTATACCAGAATATTTGGTCTGACCTCTTGGACTCCTCCCTTACCCACAATTCCCCTTTCATGTCTGAATTACCTCAGGTCTCCTTTGCCACCAGTCAAACCAGATGTGTTTACTGAGAGCTCTATCCTTTTTTCATGAGAAATGAAAGATGATTGACCTTTTCTTCCTTTAGGTCTGTAATTAGATTATTACATTTAGTATATTGTAGTAGGAATTTAGGCTAGTTTATAGTGTTTTTTGGTGTGTAATTTTGTGGAATTTTCAGAATTTTCTAGTGACTTTCTATTGTTGCTTGTAGTTATATATATATATATATATATATATATATATATATATATATATATATATATATATATGTATATGTATATATATATATATATATATATATATATATATATATATATATATATATATATATATATATATATATATATATATATATATATATATATATATATATATATATATATATAAATATGGGTCTACTACGGTTGATTGAAAACTCACTTGATTGAAAATGAAATTACTAAGACCACATCACTGAAAACTCACTTGGCTGACACTCATTTCGTTGAAAGTCATAAATGGCCTTTTCCCCACTGTAGTGCGACTCTGGAGTTAGTATATAAAGTAAGGTGGGGGCGCAATGCCCCCCACATATCTTGGTTATATATTCTCTTTTGGAAACATTTATTGCACTTGTAAGTATCACTGTATAGTTTAAAATGTTTATAATATGTGGGATGCTATGCCCCCCACACCTCCCAATAGCCCCCCACACCCACCCTTTCTTTATATACTAACTCCAGGGTTGCACTACAGTGGGGAAAAGGCCATTTATGACTTTCAACGAAATGAGTTTCAAAGAAATGAGTTTTCAGTGGTGAGTTTTCAGTGTAGTGGTCCTAGTAATTTCATTTTCAGTCAAGTGAGTTTTCAATCAACTGTAGTAGACCCATATATATATATATATATATATGTGTGTGTGTGTGTGTGTGTGTGTGTGTGTGTGTGTGTGTGTGTGTGTGTGTGTGTGTGTGTGTATGTATGTATATATATATATATATATATATATATATATATATATATATATATATATATATAAAATACATATGCTTATCTGGGTGTATATCCTATTATAATAATAATGTATATAACTTGGATATTTTTTTCCGATAGTGTTGTAAGACTTCAAAACCTTTCATGTTCTGTAGTCTTATCTTGCCTTCATTCTTACTCTTGGGATCGGAGCCGAACCTCGGCTCCGACTCTGCCATTACTCTAGCTCAAAAACTTCTGGTTGGCTCGTGGCTAGGCAGTATCCCATCATGCATCACTAACCCAGATCTCGTTTGCCACTCGTTGAGATCGGACATGCTTCTTCTTGGCCGTGGCTAAGTGACAACTTTAAATACGTTTTTCTATCTATTTGTTGACAAAAATTATTGTATTATATTAGTTTAGTGTATTTTCGCATTACTTGTCTGTCTTAGACATTTTGCTGCCGTTTACTGTTTGTACTGTTTGTGCTTGATTGGCCATTCTTCCATTGGCCTGTTGTGTATCCCTTGCGTCGCTTCGCTTGTGCTGTTTGTTCTTGTTCCTTTTCCTTTTACCTTGGGCTAGGCCCATTTAAGTTAAAGGCCTAGTCCTCGGTTCTGTTATATGTCTACCCTGGGCTAGGCCTGTTTAAGTTAGAAGACCTAGTCCTTGGGTTATCTCTGTCTTCTTGTCTTAATGCTAGGCCCGTTTAAGTTAGAGGACCTAATCCTCTGTCTCCCTGTTTGTCTTGCTGTTGCCTGACTTTCTCTGTGAAAGGAGTTATTGTGCATTGTTAGTTTACCTTGTTTATTGCACTATGTCTAAAGATACTAAGGACCACAAGCCTTCGGGCTTCAAAAAATGAACAAAATGTGCCCAGAAAATGTCCTTAATGGATAGATCTGTGTGTGTACTGTTTGGGGGCTATTCACCTCCAAGAGTCTTGTTTGTTCTGTCATGCTTTCAGTCCCCGTGTTTTTCAGGAGAGGTAGAACAAACTTATTTTGAATGGACTACTGAAGCATTCTTTTGAGGAGGAGTTAGCTTCTTCATCCTCCAACTCTAAATCTCCTTCCTCTAAGAAAGACAAAACCAAATCTACGAAAAGGCAGTCTCCCACTCATTCTGTGTCATCAGAGCCGTCAGACAAAATTACAACATCCTCGCCGGCTCCACTGGTCTCGGTGCCGACAGAGGTTTCTATGGTGTATCCATCAGTTATGGCTCCAAGAGTTTCAGAGCTGATAACTGAGACTGTGTCCTGGAGCCGGTCAGCTGAACTCCGACCGGTCTCCCCGACTCTTAGGTCGCCTATCTTTCAGTGAACTAGGTCCCCCACTCTATCTTCCAGGTCCTCTAAGAGCCTTTCTGATGAGAACGTTGAGAGAGTGGTGCGCAGACTGCTTCAGACTTTGGCGCTGGCATATTTACTTTCAGCTCCGTCCCAGTTGGCTCCGGAGCCTAATGTGCCTTTACACCCTGTTGATGTTCCTCCTCCGAGCCACTCTGGGCGTTCAGAGCCAGAGATATCGGTTCCTCGGGTTGTGGAAAGGTCTGTTCCAGCTACCTCAGTTGGTCTCTCAGTTCCGATATCCGCTCCAACCCTTTCGGTGCCGTCCGTGGGGTCTAGGGTCTTCAGTTCTCCAGTCGGGACCGAGGCCGATGCTTTGAATTGAACCTCTTCGATTCCAGGCCTACCTCTTGGTACTTCGGCACGTATGAGCTTGGACCCCACATCTACCTCGTAGTCCATCTCAGCGCCGAGGACTGCTTCTGCATCTTCGGAGCGGGGGGCATCTTCGGAGCCGTGAGGACTGGCCTTCGAAGTGATGAGGAGTGTGCTGTCCAGGTCTTCAGTTTCAACTAGAGGTACCGACACTCTTCCCCCCTAAAGAGCTGACTTCAGTCTCAGCTCCCTCTTTCTCCCAACACAGCAGAGAATCGCAGCCTCAGGAAACCTCCATGAGTGGTTCCCAGTCTTCCGAGGTCTCCCCAGAATGCCCTTCTGAGGAGCCACCTAGGAAGAAAACTTGTAAGCGGAAACATGTTAACACCCTTGATGAGTCCATTACATCAGACACTGACCTTGAGGAGGCAGAAGAGTCCCACAAGTCGTTCTCTGATGATATCTCATTCGCAGATATCCTTGAGATCCTGAAACAGAGAGGCGGCTGGCCCACCACATCCCCTTCTGAGGAGGAGTCAGTGTACCTGAAGGCTTTCAGGTTTCAACCCACCGCCTCTTGGGTGTTTCCTCCTTTTGACGAGCTACTGGATGTAGTGAGTCGAAAGGTGTGGGAATCTCCTGATTCTGTGGAACTGGTTCCTAGAAGACCAAATACATTTTTGTCAGCACCCCAGGACAAAGACTTTCTTACTAAGGGCGTTCCAGTAGATGCCATGGTGGTGGCAGCAGCCACCAAAAAGGAACTTGCTGAAACTTCCTCCACTGTCCATCCACCAAACAAGGCGTCTCGAATGATGGATAGGTACGGGAAGAGTGTCTTTTCTTCAGTGACTTTTACAGTTGATCGCTGAACTACCCGTCTCATTTTACAAGGCTCCAGAGAGATCTCCTAAAAGATCTGGGAGAGAGACTGCAAGGTAACGTATCTGAAGCGGTATCTGAGAAGGTCAGTGCGCAGATGTCTACCTTAAACTATATTGTAAACTCCTCCACGAGTCTGATATCTTACGCAGCTGACGGAGCGAGTAGGGCAGCGGGTTCAGGAGTTTCTCTTAGAAGACACTCCTGGATGCATTTGTGTAACTTTGCAGAGGCTTTTAAGTCTTTCATTTACCAGCGCTCCCTTTGATGGATCCTCATTGTTTGGAACCAAGGTAAAGGACACACTCACCAGGTATGAACATGAAGGAAAAACCCTGTCTGCTGTGGGAGTGCGTTTTTCCATTCCTTCTAGACCCTGTCCCAAAGGGCAGAAGGGCGGCAAAATGTGGTTCAAGAAGTCAGCAAGGTTTTTTCAGGATGCACAAGGTGATTCCTTCTCCAGAGGCAGAGGAGGAGGAAATAATGCTAGATGCTGCCCTAGAGGCAAGGGAGGCCCGCAGAACCAGGGAGACCATGATTCCTTTCATGGTCGTCCCTATCAGTGCTTCTGAAAGGAGGTCTGACTGCGCGTCTCTGGAGCAAGTCGGGGGTCATATATCTGTATACCCAGAAGCCTGGCACGATATCACTCAAGACAAGTGGGTATTAAAGATAATTACCAGAGGTTACCATATTCCCTTCTCTTCTCCATCCCCTCGGATCAGACGAATCTCAGATGTTCCACCCAATCGCAGGGATTCATCAACTCTAGAAATCCAAATGTTGCTTGTAAAAAGAGTCATCCAACCTGTCCCTGCAGACCAAGTAGGATTAGAGACTTACTCCAGATTCTTTTTGGTGCCAGAAAGAACAGGGGACTTGAGACCCATCTTGGATCTCAGCAAATTGAATGAATCTGTACAGAAGTCCAAGTTCTGAATGGTCACCTTACAGTCGATACTCCCGTTGTTGGGGAAAGACGTTTGGATGTGCTCCATAGACCTCCAAGATGCATGCTGCTATATCAAGATGGGACAGAGCATCACGGAGTCACTTACGCTTCCGGCTGGGGGCCAGTCATTATCAGTTTCGTGCCCTGCCCCTTGGTCTCACCACAGCCCCCAGGGTGTTCAAATGCATGGCAGTGGTTACTGCTCACTTGAGACATCAGGGATTCAAAGTGTTTCCATACCTTGACGACTGGCTCCTAACCGCCACCACCAGGCATCTACTGTTACAGGCCAGGGACGCTACCATTTCAACTTGCTTGCAGTTAGGGATTACAGTAAATTGGCAAAAATCTGCATTATCACCCTCTCGGTATGTGAATTTTATTGGCGCTGAAATAAACACCGTATCAATGAGGGCTTACCTTCCCGTAGAAAGAATTCAGAACCTCATGGAACTCAAGTCTTGAGTTTACTTCCTCTAAGGAAAGTGAAAGCAAAGGTGGTGCTCAAGTGGTTAGGGATGATGGCCTCTACAGTAACATTAGTCCCATTGGCCAGACTACATGTGTGGGCTCTGCAGTGGCTACTCTTTGCCCAATGGTCACTACCCTTTTCTCACCCTATCCTTATAATAGATTTGTGCAAACAGGATCTTCACTGGTGGACCTAGACCAGCAATCTAAATACAGGCAGACCATTTGGTCCTTCCCTCCCTGTTGCCACCATGACCACGGGATGCCTCCCAGATAGGGTGGGGGGGGGGGATTATCTAGGGAGAACAGTCCAAGGCACGTGGTAGGAACACGAGGCTCATTTGCATATCAATCTTGGATATGAGAGCAGTGCTTCTGGTGTTGCAAGCACTTCACAGCTTTCTCCCTCCCGGAACGATTGTGATCAGCTCGGACAATATGTCGGTGGTGTGGTATATAAACAAACAAGGAGGGGCCAAATCTTATCCCCTTTGCAGAAAAACCCTTCAAGTGTGGGAGTGGGCAGTGTCTTCCCAACGCTCTCTGGTCGCAGCGCACATTCCGGGGAAATCCAACGTGGTAGCCGACAGGCTCAGCAGGGCTATTCTGATGCCTCACGAGTGGTCTGTGAACACATGCATTGCAGAACAGATTTTTTGCAAATGGGGTCAGCCTTGCTGCGATCTATTTGCCACCCCTCTCAATGCCAAATGCAGCAGCTTCTTCACCCTAATTCCCCTGGAATGGGAGACACCCAGAGACGCACTCGTTCACGACTGGCCCTCGGGACTTCTCTATGCCTTTCCACCATTCCCCCTGATATCGAAGGTTATTCAGTAAGCAGTATTCTTGGGAAGCAAAATGATCCTAATTGCTCCTTAGTGGCCTCGACAGATTTGGTTCCCCTTCCTCAGACCTGGACCCAGTGCCAGATTTGCTGACACACATGTCAGGAGTGTTCCATCCCTCCCTCCACATCCTCAATTTGACAACTTGACTGCTCCAATTCCATCCCTAGTCAGGCTTCATGACTTTTCTCCTGAGGTGTTACACATTCTGACATCCTCTCACAAACCTTCTACCAGAAGGATTTATACCAGTAAATGAAAAAGATTCTCCTTTTGGGCCCATGAGAGAAACCTTGATCCTTACACAGCTCCCATTTCTGACATTTTAGAGTTCCTTACTCAGTTGTTCCGTCAAGGTTCAGCAGCTGCCACTATTAAAGTTCAACTGGCAGCTATTTGTACCTTTCATTTGGCTAATGACCCTAACCTTATGGCTCATGGACTGTGTAGAGCTTTCCTTAAAGGGGCCACCTTGTTAAGACCCCCAGTCATGGATCCGGTGGCACCATGGTATTTGAACTTTGTACTCCATAGACTTACCTCAAGCCCTTTTGAACCTTCTGCTACTTGTGACCTTAAGTTTTTATCATTGAAAACTATATTTTAGTGGCTATCACATCTGCAAGGAGGATCTCTGAACTGCAAGCTCTTTCCATTAAAGCCCCCTTATTTGGTGTTTCACAGAGATAGGGTCTCCTTACGGACAAACCCTTCCTTTATTCCTAAGGTTTCTTCTCAGGCCAATATTAATCAGTCTTTTGAATTGCCTGTTTTCTTCCCTAATTTTTCTAACAAGGCGGAGTACAAATGTCACCAACTGGATGTACATAGCCAATTGCATTTTTACCTTGACAGAACTAAGGATCTCAGAAGGTCGGATCAACTATTTCTCTCCTTTTCAGATACAAGGAAGGGCCTTCCAGATTCTAAAGTCACACTGTCTCACTGGATTTCCAGCTGTATTTCCTTTGTCTATACATCCAGTGGCAAAGATCTTCCCTTCAAGGTGAAAGCTCATTCTACCAGGTCTCTGTCTACCTCGGTAGCTTTTCAGGCTAAAATCCCAATAGATAATACCTGTGCAGCAGCAACATTGGCATCACCTCATACATTCATTACTCACTACAAATTGGATATGGCTTCCAGGAACAGGTCTTTCTTTGGTTCCACAGTACTCAGGAGCATTTTCCAATGAGCCACCCAAGATGAAGGTGCTGGGGACACTATCCCAGGTGTAAGAATGAAGGCGAGATAGGACTACAGAACATAAAGAAGTTACGTACTTACCATAAAGTTCGATGTTTGTAGCCCATCTTGCCCTTCATTCTTACAAACCCTCCCTCCTGCCCCCTCCTTGAGGACCTGAGGGTAGAGTGACTGTTGCCTTATTGTTATGTTGGGTCCTTTCGACATAGTTTGTTCCTTATCTCTGTATGTTTCTCCTTGCAGCAAACCAGATCTGAGTTAGCAATGCATGATGGGATACCTCCTAGCCATGAGCCAACCAGAAGTTTTTGAGCTAGAGTAATGGCAGAGACGCAGCCAAGGTTCGGCTCCGATCCCAAGTGTAAGAATGAAGGCCGAAATGGACTACAAACATCGAATGTTATGGTAAGTACATAACTTCTTTTTTTCTGATGGCTGAGAAGTCTACTGGATTTAAAAAGTGTTCTTCCTGTAGGCATAAGATTCAAACCAAAGACCCACACTCTCTTGGCTTGTACTACCTAGGGCTTTCCCACTTGCAGGAAACACAGTATTTGAGATGCCTTCATCACAAGGGCTCTCCAAGGAAGAAAAGAAAACTTTATTTTGAAAGAACTTCTTCCCCGTCAGACAGGGTAAAAAATGTCCATGGATCCGAAGGCATCCTCTTCCTCTCCTTTCACTGACAAGGAAGGAGAAAAAAAAGAGAGAGTGATCAAAGGAGAGAGAGCGAGAGAGACCAGCTGAAGGAAAAGCATAAAGAGAAAGCCTAATCCAGAGACTTTTTCTTAAACTTTGTCTATCCTTTCTTTTTATCTTTTTTTTTTTTTTTTCAGAGTGCTGTTTCAGGTCTGGCACCTAAGCTGTTGAAGCAGAGGATCCTACTGCAACCAAGATCCAAACTCTCTCCCCAAAAACGTCCTTTTTTGTGAGACCGATTAGCTCTAGTCTTCACTCCATGATACTCCAGAAGCAGCCATCAAGACCTTTTTCTTTAAGGTCTGGTCGGTCCACCAGAAGTTTAACTGAAATAGATGTTGACTGTATGATGAAGTTTCTGAGGGGACAGAGTCAGCTGGGACTCTTCTCGGCTTTATCCCCGATGAGGGGACTAGGATCCAGACCCTTTAGCGCACCGGCCATACTCTTTCCAATACTGTCTCCCTTTCTGAAGGCAATGCATATGTCCCCCCCCATACCACCATCTGATCCAGTAGCCCTAGAGACTTTGGCTTCTTCCCTCAATTTCTTGACTCTGCTGCAGTCAAGGCCCCTATGGTGGAGTTGACTGTAAAAGTTTTTGGAGCTGTCCCTGCCCCTCAGGGCTTTGGCTCTGGATAGCTTATTTCTGAGGCCCTTCAAGAGCCATCCACCTTTGGAGCCAAAAAGGCTACCGATTCTGCTGTTATGGGTGCTTTTTCCTCTGTTCACTTGGCTGAGTTGGCTTTTGAGGCTGTGGAGAGGGCTTTTGCTGGAGGGCTTTTGCTGGATCAAGATGACTATTGTGTGCACAGAGTTAGGATCCATCTAGACTCCTACTGGAGCCTGTACCAGCTTCCTCTCATACGGGTTGACAAGGATAGAAGACCTGAGGCACATTCCATAGAAAAAGACTTTCAAGTGGAAGCATATAGAGTGTTCTCCTGAATCTTTCACCGAAGACACCAACGTAGATGAAGATTCCCTAAGACCCCGCCCCCAAAAGACGTCTTTTTTTGGAGACATTCTGGAACTGATGAGGCAGAGGCTCCTCCTCCTGGTAAGGCAATGTTTCTTGAAACCTTTGGGTCTGACCATTCATCTTGAGTGGTTCCACCTCCTGATGTCTTGATTGATCTTGTCGCTCAGAAGGCTTGGAAAGAACCTGATGTGGTAGAGCATTTCCCAGGGAAAAAATGGGCAAGGTTTTAGTTTCCCCTAAAGCTAGAAAATATTGGTCCAGTGGTCCCCCAGTAGATGCTATGGTGGTAGCAGCCACGAAAAAGGAACTGTCAGAAGAAAGTTCCTTTCTCCATCCCCTGAACAGAGAGTCAAAGGCATTGGACAGACTGGGGAAACGGGCTTATCCTTCAGTGACATTTGCACCATTTGCACTCAGAGATGAACTGTCTAGCACACCTTGACACATTTCCAAAGAGACTTGCCCCCTTTGATGGTTCCACCTTGTTTAGACCGAAAGTGAAACAAACAATTGCCAGGAGTGTACAGGACGATATGACCTTGTCTGATGCAGGGATCCGTCTTTCTACTCCTCAAAGCTCCTTTTCTAGAAATCAAAGAGGAGGGAGAAAAGTATGATTCAAAAAGTCCCAAGGCAACCTGACTGGACCTTACCCACGAGGCTGAGGCAGTCCACAAAATTAAGGTTTCCGTGGGTTATTCAATAAGAAAACCTTATTAGCATCTCTGAATATTTGCTTCACTGCTGCAATCGGGAAGCAGTCAGAGGATTCTTTTCCTTACACCCTCTAGCCTGGCAACCAATAACTTCCAATACATTAGTGTTAAGAATTATCACCAGAGTTTATACAATACTCCTTTTAGATTTCCTAAAGACAAGACTAAATGTTCTAAATATTCCACCCGATGAGTTGGAATATGTAGCAAAAAAGGTTTCAAAGTTGTAATAAACAAGACTCATCCCACCTGTCACCCCACACCGGCTATGATCCTGAGTTTATTCCAGGTTCTTTTTAGTTCCAAATATGACAGGAGACCTCATACTAGTATTGGATCTCAACAATTTAAATCTGTATTTCAAACAGACAAAATTCTGGATGGTCACGCTAGAGTTTACTCTACCTCTTTTGAGGAAGTATGATTGGGTGTACTCTATACTCTATTGATCTCCAGGATGCCTACTATCATATCAAGATGCATGCACTCCAGGAGATTCCTCTGTTTCTGGATGGGAGCCAAGCACTATCTATGCAGAACACTGCCATTTGGTCTCAGCATAGCCCCCAGGTGTTCACCAAGATAATGGCAGTAGTAACAGCTTATCTCCAGCTACAAAGGAAACATGTCTTCCCATATTTAGATGATTGGTTTCTAACTGCTGTCTCTGAGGATCTCTTATTACAACGCTAGATCTGATGCCCTCTCATTCTTCCTCGACTTGTGGGTTTCGTATCTGACTCCACTGCTTTCCAAAAGCTTAGCGGAAGCTCGAGTTCCTCCCTTACTCATAATGTTTCGCTTCCTCCTGGTTACCTCAGATCTTGTTTGCCACTCTTAGGAGAAACATCACAATCTGTTGTCTCAAGCTTCGGGGAAAAGTTATTTTGGGCTTTAACTGTAAGCTAGTGAATTTCAGTTCTCTAATTTTTTGGCTATAGCCTCCCTTTCCTTTGTTCTTCCTTCCCCAAAAGCCATGTTGACCACAGATGCCTTCCAGGGAGGGTGGTGGGGCCATTTCCTAGGTCAGACAGTCCAAGATACATAGACATTACAGGAGACCAATCTACATATTGATGTCTTGGAGATGAGTGGTCCTTTTAGCATTGCAGGCACTTCACAGCTTCCTTCCTCCTGGGACAATTGCAATACAAATGGGCAATAAGTTGGCAGTTTGGTACATCAACAAGCAGTGGAAACCGGATCCCACCTCGTGTGCTGAGAAGCAGTGTGGGTGTGGCAGTGGGCGATTACCATTTTCTGATTGCCAAGCACATTCCAGGGGAGCACAACATTCTAGCAGACAGGCTCAGCAGAGTTCTGCTGATGCCTCATGAGTGGTCTGTGAACCCAGCCTGTGGCAAACATGATCTTCCGCAAATGTGGTTAGCCTTGCTAGGATCTCTTCACCTCTCCCCCCAGCATCAAGTGCAGCAGGTTCTTCACCTTGATTTCCCCCTCAGGTGCAGTCGCCCACAGATGCTCTGGTCCATGCTTGTCCTCCCAGATTACTTTATGCCTTTCCCCCTCTCCCCTTAATCATCAGGTTTCTTCAGACAGCCTCCAGGTTGAAGAGCAAAGTGATCCTTGTTGCCCTTTTTTGGCCTTAGGAAATCTGGTTCACCTTTCTTTGGTCTCACCTAGTTTGCCCACTGTGGATGTTCGAGCCATGTCTGGATCTAGTATCCCATCCATCAGGCCAATTTATCCCAATCTCCCAGGTGTGAAACTAATTGCATGGTTTCTACAATTCCAGTGATGGCTAGATCTGCCAGGCTTTCATTCCCAGTCCATAATATTCTGATGATCTTCCACAAATCTTCCACGTGAAGACTTTATAAGAACAAATGAAAGAGATTTTCTATTTGGGCTAAACAGCAGAATTTACATCCCTTTACCGCTCCTGTTCCAGCAGTCCTAGATTTTCTACCTCATATTTTCCATGAGGGGGGCCAGTCATTCCACTGTAAAAGTACATTTGGCAGCCATTTCGCATTTTCATTTAGGAGAGATGTGCCATTTTTAGCCTTGTCAAAGTTGTGCAAGGCTTTTCTTTGAGGGACATTCTTTCCACTCCTGTCAAAGATCCAGCGCCCCCTTGGGATGTGACTATGATTTTGCAGTCCCTGGTTCTTCCTCCCTTTGAACCTTCAGCCAAAGTAGACTTAAATTTTGTCTTAGAAGACTCTTTTTCCTGGTGACTATCACTTCTGCAAGACGAGTGTCCGAATTGGAAGCCCTATCCTTTAAATATCCTTACTTAATTTTTCACAAAGACTTGCATATTAATCCATCTTTTCTTCTCAAAGTTGCGACTGATAATATAAACCAATCTGTCAACCTACCAGTCTTTTTCCCTCGTTTTCAAAACAAAGAATACGCACGCCATCTGTTAGATGTTCACAGACAGTTGCATTTTTATCTAGACAGAAATTCATCTTTCAGAAAATCTGACCAGCTATTTTTTTTATATCTTTTTCAGATGCAAAAAGGGCAAACTGGTTACCAAGACCACCTTAGCTAAGTGGTTAAGGGACTGCTTTTCGTTGAAGAATCCAAAGGTGTTCCTTTACCTCAACAAGTTATGGCTCACTCTACCAGATCTATGGCAACTTCTCAAGCCTTTTGGGACAGTTTCAATTGATGATATTTGTTCTGCTGCCTCCTGGACTGATTTTCACACCTTTATTTCCCACTACAAATTGGACATAGTGCCTAAAAGTAGAGCTGTTTTTGGTTCTTCAGTGCTCAGGAATATCCTTCCATGAAGGCCACCCAAGGTTTTTGTTGTAGCTGGGGACTCTGTCCCACAGGTCGAGGAAGATTGAGAGGACAACATCAGATAAAGAAGTTATGTACTCAACATAATGTTCCATATGTGCTGTCTTTCCCATTCTTCCTCGACCTTCCCTCCCTACCCTTGGAGTATGACCTGACAGATGTGTTTATAGGAACCTCTGTTCCTTGTTTGAGCTTCTGTTCCTTCTCTTTTCTTTCTCCTTTCTTTGTTGATAGCTGTCAGTATCAGTTTATTGTTGGCAAACATGGTAGCAGTAAACTCTGTCTGAGGTAACCAGGGGGGAGAGTGAGACATTATGGGTAGGATAGGAGCTCCGGAGCCAGTCAGATCCAAGGTTGGATCCGAAACTCAGTCGAGGAAGAATGAGAAAGACAGTACAGATGGAACATTATAGTGAGTACATAACTACTTTTTAGTCCTCCTATACCTGGCAACTCACTTGGGAATATCAATAAACTTCAACAAAAGAAATTATTCCCCTCTCAGAATGTAGAATTTATAGGCTGCCATATAGACACAGTACATCAGACAGTAAAACTTCCCATGGCAGGAGTCTGATCTTGGACTATTAGTGGTGAGCGGACAGTTCTTACCTGGGATTGTTTTTCTTTGAGTTTTGGTTCTTTGCTTACAATCCTTGTGCTCGAGTATTTGTAGTAAGGAGTCAGATCTTTAAGGTCCGTAGCCCTTCATGTTAAACACCTTAGATCTCAAGCAATACTCATTCTTCGATTATTAGGACTGATGGCCTCCTCTATCACTGTGGTCCCTTTGGCCAGATACCACATGAGAGTGGTACACTGGGCGCTAGCAGTACACTGGTCTCAAACATCCATCTTTTCACAAAAGTATTTGTCTGATGTAGATGTGCAGGGATCATATACAGTAGTGGATTACATCCCAGACATTTTTTCAGGGCAGATCCTTCTGTCCTACTCCCAAAGCTACAGTTAACATGGATGCTTCCCTTCTTGGATGGGGGACATTGCGAAGGGATGACAGCTCAAGGGATGTGGTCCTCAACTGAGGCAAAACTTCACAACAGTGTCCTGGAGTTTAGGGCTCTCCTCCTAATTTTGCAGGCTTTTCAGGACCTCCTACCAAAGATGTGATCAGCATCCATTTGGGCAACATGTCAGTGGTCTGGTACATCAACAAACAAGGTGGAACACGCTTTTGTACCCTCTTTGTTGGTAAGCCACAAGAGTGTGACATTGAGTGATGTCTTCAAACTGCTTTGTAGTAGTGCACATCCCTGAGGCATTCGGTATCCTAGAGGACAAATTGAGCAGAACTGTACTATTGCCTCACGAGTGGTTTCTCAACAGTGGTAATGGAGATTTTCACCTGCTGGTGCTAACCTTGCCCTGACCTTTTTGCTTCGTACCTTAACAACAAATGTTGAAGTTAGTTCGCCCTCATCCTTCCACAGGGACAGTCACCAAGAGATGCTGTAGTCGATTTTTGGTCCCCAGGTCTCCTTTCATCAATTCCCCTCATCACCAAATTCATTCAGAAAGCCATGGACTACAAGTCCAGGGTAATTCTTATTGCCCCCTTTTGGCTTTGACAGGTATGGTTCTCCTTTCTTTGCCCTCATCTTCTGCACCCACTATGGATTCTCGATTCCATCCCATATCTCCTCAGTCACCCTTCTGGGTTACCTCTACCAGATCTCCAGGCTCAAAGGTAACCACATGCCTTTTTCCATTTTTGACAATTGCTAGGGATGCCAAGCTTTCTGCCCTGATAGCCCATATAATCCCTTCTTAGAGGGATTCAACCAAGAAGATTAACAAGAGTAAATGGAAACAGTTGTCTGTATGGGGTTCTTCAAAGGGATTAGACCCTTTTTCACTTCTCTTACCAGTGATTTTGGAGTTTCTTTCTGAACTTTTTATGCCAGGATCTAGTTACTCTACAGTCAAAGTCCATATAGCTACCATATCAGACTTTCACATAAGAAATAATGATTTATTTATTGCCTCTGTTAAGGTAACCAAGGCCTTTCTTAGAGGAACATTCTTATTGAGACCCCCCCCCCCAGTTCGTGATTTGGTCCCTCCTTAGGATTTTACAATTTATTTTACAATTTTACTTCAGTCCTTGACCCAGATACACTTTGAAGCTGCAGCTTCATCAGATCTGAAGTTAATTTCTTGGAAAACTTGTCTTTTTGTTTGCCATTATATCAGCAAAACGTGACAGAATTACAAACACTTTCATGCAAACCTCCATTTCTTATTTTTCAAAAGGATAGGGTTTCATGGTGATGCTTCAAGCTTTATACATCCTCTTGGAGCAAAGGATAGTGACAAACAGACTAAGCAGATCCTGGACAGACCTACATTTGTGGAAATCCAGGACAGAGGTCTTCCAGGACTTGGTCCAGACATGGGGAACACCTCGAATAGATCTGCTCACCTTCTTTCAAAATAGAGATGTGGAAAAATTGTGTTCAAGCCATGCTTGATACATACATTCTCTTTCCCTTGGAATAACTCATTTATTCAGAGCTTCCTTGTGACTGGCTTGGACACTTGTGGACCTACAAAGCTGATATAAGGGTTTTTTTGCACTTGCTCTAATGGCTTCAGTGGTATTTAACACTTTGGTGATGCATCTATTAATTTAGGTGAATATATCACGGTTTTCAGCCTGCACATGTTAAAGAAACTTCATCAGTTTGTTACTGTACTGCTTTTAGGTTGTTTTAACAGTATTCTGATATTTCCTAACCTCCTGTGATACCGCAAAAGCTGTTCTGAGTTTGCTATATAAGGAAACCTCTCCAGTTTAAAATGCTCTATAGGAAACTCTCTCTATAGTCCCCCCACTGTTCACAGTTGCTTTGAAGAGCTGCCAGTTTGTGCAGGGGGGGGGGGGTACCATTGCAGGTAATCTAGTGGTATACTACTAACTTTGACCCTTAAGTGACTTTCACCTATTCCTTCCCATTTCGAAATTGTTTTTCCTTGCTTTATGTAGCATAGGCTGGATTCAGTGCTGTCGAATCTAGACTGTTTGGTATCACTGCACTCTTAAACTAGCCATCTTACATTAAAAAGGTCTCCCTGCACCCTTGTGGTAGAAGTGTGTAGCTCAGGACTCATGTGAGTTGAGGATTGTTGGGGAAAGGCTCAGTTTGGGCCCTTCCCATTAGTAGTTGTTAAAAAACTGTTTAAATTGGCATGTATATAAGCCCCAGATTTACTCGGGTTTGCCCTGTTTACCTGAGCTGTTCAGTGTTTGGCAATTTTAGTCAGAGATCTGGAGTGCATCTGCACTGAAATCCAAGGCATCCATTGAAAACTAATTTGAAAAATAAGGATATTTTAAGTCAGCACTGCACTTGAACTCTATTTAATTGCACTACTGTTTCATTTTAGCTGTTTGTGACTTATATTTACTTAGCACTTTGAAATTGTGTTTGATTGCCTTGAGTAGCATAGGATAAATTCAGACCATAAATTCAGACCTGCTGAATCTAGATTGTGTGGTATCACTGTGCCTTTAAACCAGCCATCATGCATTAAGGGGGCCTCCCTGCACCCTTGTGTCAGAGGTCTGTAGCTCAGGACCCATCTGAATTGGGTATTGCTGAAGAAAGATTCAGTTTGGGGCTTTCCCCTTGGTGGTAGTTAAAAAGTGTTTAAATTCGCCTGTATATAAGCCTCACATTTGCTTGTTGCAGCACACCTTGCAATGGGGTTTAGCAGTCCACTGTATAGAGGCAAATGCCCGGGAACATTATTTTTCTGTAGAGACCTTCCAGTAGAACCCCTCAAGCTTCCATGCTGAGCAAAGGGCACCTCAGTTGTGTTCCAAGCGACATTCTCACACTTATCCACAACCTATTATACACCTACTACCTTGGCTACTCCCAAGTCAACTAGCCCACTAGTTAAGCTAAAGCCCAGCTAGCCACTTCCTTCCCAAATACCACATTAAAAAAAATACTGCCAGAATGGACAGGCAGTTTCCCATCATTTCTCTTACCAGCTTGATTTATATAGGAATTTTGAGGTAATGTAGCAATTACTTCATGCATACTGACAACTATTTATTCCTAAAGCAAACTAACACCCTATGTAAGAGTTGCAAATACACTGTGGAAGTTGGGTAAATTCTCTCACATAAAAACAAACTAGACGTCAAACAGGTTGTCAACACACACGCCTCACTTCTCACACAAAATAAGGTCACGACACATAAACCTACATACATGGAAGTATTCACTGAAGCCTACCAAAAGAACAGAGACCTCCCAAACACACCACCCACATTCACCACCCAAAAAAAAAAACGCTACACATAGGATCATAGGAGATTACTAGCTTATTTACCCAGAGGTCACTTTAAGCCTAGCCGTTTCATCCCAATGTAATACAATAGAAATGCTAGTCAGTACTCAAAATTGCATTTAGTAAGAATTTGTGGTGCCCCATCCACTTGTCCAGATTTCTCTTGAACAGTGTCATAGAGTTGCTCTGTTTCACATGAATTGGTAGCCTGTTCCAAAGACATGACAGTCACTGGGAAATAAATCTGTCCCTCCAGCATGTCCTGTTTACGTCACTGGCCATATTTAGGCCCCTGGAATGGGTAGCCCTAGTCCCATTTGATTTACAGATAAGTTCATTTGGTTTGGGTCTTGGATTGCTCTTTAGGCCAAACACAAGTCTCACCTAAGAAGTCTATATAATACGGAATATAGTGACAGGGACTTGAGTCTGTCTGTGTAAAGCACATGCTGGAGCCCCTTTATCATCTTTGTTAGAAACCTCTAAGGTCTCCCTAATTGCTGCAGGTGCTTAGTATGTTACATGCCAAACATGGCGTTGTACTTGGTTATGGATGGAATAAGTGCAGAGTATGGGGGGGGGGTTATAACTTATTTTGCTTTCAAGGCAATGCCTTTACTAATCAAGTGTGCTACATAGAAAGCTTTCTTTACTACAGTAGACACATGGTCGAAGTTAGGGTCACAGTCAGTTCGTGAGCCCAGGTCCCTTACTACTTCATGGGTACTTATGATATTGTTGTTGATTTGATAGTGTAAGTGGACATTGTTTGTGCTGAAGGGAATGATGATGCATTTGTTTGCATTCAGTTTGAGACCGTGACTAATACACCAGTCGTTGGTCTGCATGAGACCCTCCTGGAATGTACTGAGATCATTTGGGGATTCAGTGATTGCACCTAGTTTGCAGTTGTTTGCAAAGTTGGTCAGCCACAACCCCTTAATTTTGACCTGAATGTCTAAGAAGTACATACTCAACAGTAGGGGACCCAGCACTGACCCCTGTGGCATCCCACTGGTAATAGGTCTGCTGGTTGATGTGGAGTCACCTACTTTGATAGTGCGTGAACCATTTGGCAACTCATCCTACAGAAAAGGGGTTTACATTGAGTTTGCCGAGTTTATTGGTAATGCTTGAATGTGGGATTGTGTTGAAAGCCTTTGCCAGGTTGAGGTATGCTGTGTGCACAGATTTGCCCTTGTCAGTGGCCTTGGTCACATTTTCAAAAAATCCATCAGATTTAACAGGCAGGATCTGCCCTTTACGAAGCCGAATTGGGTAGGATCCAGGGTTTGGCGGTCACCTATATTCATGAAGTCCATAATGAAACGTTCCATGGCTTTACAGATGAGGCTGGTCAGGCTTATGGGTCTCTAATTCCCTGGGTCTTTTGCTAGGCCACATTTGTGGAGGGGAATAACTGTTGCTGTTTTCCATTCTACAGGACCAAAGCCTGTGGTTAGGCTTCGATTGAAAAGGGTACTTGGTGATGCTAGTTCATGTTTTAGCCTGTTTAGAAGACAGCTTGGGATGTCATCTTGTCCCATAGAGGCTGTGTTTTTTTGCCTTGGACAAGACTTTGAGGACCAGTTCTTCAGATATGTAGGGTGGGGGTGTGAGGGAAGGTTTGTTGCAAGTTAAGAGGGGATAAGGGACTGAGAATTTCCCCAAACCTATCCGCTAGCAGATTTGCTATCTCTGAGATCAGTGTGTGTGATTCTGTTGGCCACTAGTTCTGCACATGCTTGGGTCCTACCCTTTAGGTTACATACATAGCTGTGAAAGGCCTTATGGTTATCCTTGGCTGTACTTGCTAAGATTCTTTCAAAGGAGACTTTGGAGGATTTGACAAGTTGTCCTATTTGGCTGTTTAGGCTGAGGAGGGTGATTTTCCATTGTTGGAGTCTTGCCTTTGTTTTATTGGACAGCAACTTTTTGTGTTTGTTGCAAAGTTTGTTGATGCTGGATGTCCATCATGGTAACTTGTTTTAATGTACGGCTCTGGCTTTGATTCTTTCTGGTATGGCAGAGTTTATACACGTATGCATGTGATTATACAGGGCTTTAGTGTAAGCTTTGGCGTAGTTACAACTTCCAGCTTGGGGTGAGGCTTAGAATACATTTCTACCTTTATCTAGGAGGGTATAGATGTCCTTCAAGGATGCATCTGCAGTCCTAACATATGGGTTTGTCCTGCCTCAGGCATCCCTTCGGTCGGCCGGATTCCAAAGTCTGGGTCTGGCCTCGGCTGATGTCGCACTTCACCCGACGTCATAGCTGCTGTTTATTGGGTATAAAGGCATCAGCCGAAGCCATTTTCCTCAGTCTTTCTTGCCGTGTGGTGCCCGAAGCAGAAGCTGTTCGCAAGTGCCGGTCGGTCAGATCCAGAGATTTCTACTACCGAAGACTTCAAAAAAGCTAAGTACCCCGTTGGGGACTCTTTCTTGCCTCAGCCGATGTCAGAAAAAGTAAATAATTGTTTAACTTGTGGGAAACAAATACCTCATAAGGATTTCCACTCTTACTGCCTTCCTTGCTTAGGCCCAGACCACGACGTATCAGCTTGTCTAGCCTGTGCTTCCTTTAACCGACGAATGCTTAGACGTCGGTCGGAGTTTGCAGAGGAGTTTTTTGGTCCCGCTTTTGCTTACAAAATGCCGTCGGAGACTCCGACTACACAAATAGCTAAAAAGCGCAAGGAAAAGGACCGACACTCGCGGTCCGCAGTTTCGGCTGAAACCGCGGTTAGGCCAACCGCGAGTGTCTCGGTTTCGGCTGAAACAGAGTCCTCGGTTCTTCGGCCGAAAGCATGCCTCCTATAGCCGAGGCCTCACAGACAATGGTTGAATCTGCTACTGATATTACTGCTACAGAAGCAGGCTCCCAGGATTTGTCGGATACTATTCCTTTAGACATATCTACCCCTGCTCGTGGGGCTGCTAGACCCCCTGCTTCTATGTCCATCAAGGCTTTTGCCAGGGCTGAAGCAGCTAAATCTTCTAAGGCCTTACCTGCTAAAACTACCCCACATAGGCCTACCTCTAGTTCACAAATACTCAGCCTGGCTGAGGATCTCATATTGATCAGGGGATCACAACCTCACCCAGACAGGGCCTCTCAGCCCCCTTCAGATAAGAGGCCTAGGACTGAACCCCCGGAGCCTGTCTCTACAGACTATTCCTCGGAGGACTCAGACATTACTGACCCTCAGGAAGGCCCATATTCTCCTTATGAGGATTCTGATGCAGAAGACTCCATTCCTTCTGCTTCTCCTCCTGAGGAATTTTCTTTTGGGGAAACCTTACATGCTATGAGGGAGCATTTCCAATGGCAGGGCCAGGATTTTTCAGATTCAAGGAAAAGGCTAAGGACCTTCTTACACTTACCACAGCATAGGCCTTTAGCCATTCCTCCAGTACTAACAGTAGTTGACGATGCATTTAATGATGCCTGTACTGCTCCTGATTCCCTTCCTCCGGCCCCTGCCAAGCCTGACAGATATTACAGGGTCCCGGACACACACTACCATTTATATAAGGCTCCTGTTGCAGATCCAGAAACCATTTCACAGGGCCCGAAAGGTGTGGCAGCTGCTTCTGCCAAAAACCCTCTTCCCTCTGATAGGGAATCTAGAGCATTAGAGATGGGGTAAAAAGGTTTATACCTCTGCTGCTCTTTCGGCTAGGGCCTTAAACTGTCAATTTCACATGATACAATATCAGGAATTTTTGTTAGACCAGATAAATAAAAAACTTTCCTCTCCTGAACCTATAGACCACAAGTCTCTTCAAGATTTGGTACATAACTCTCAGCAGGTCAGTAACCATTTCTTAAAATGTGGCTATGATGCACTGGAGGCTTCCTTTAGGTCAGCTATGACTGGAACAGTGATTCGAAGACATGCATGGTTAAAAGAACAGTCCTTACCAGATCATGTTAAATCAAAACTCCTAGATGCTTCCATGGAGAAACAAAGTTTGTTTGGCTCCCCTGCACAGGAGGTTCTGAAGAAGGTGGAAGAAAAAGCAAAATCTGTCCAAACAGTCAAGGATTTCTTACAGGTCCAACCTCCGAGGTTTAGCAGAAATTGGCCTTCGAAGAATTGGTCCTTTCCAGACAACTCCAGAGCACAGAGAGGCAGAAATAGACGCCCAAGAGGCAGAAATCAAGCTAGGGGTGCCTACAGGGGACGTCAGTGGCAACCTACCAACCAGAGAAGTACCGCCACAGATTCAACTACAACCACTTCCACTGGACAAACACAATGACTTGGCTCTGATACCACCTACCAGGGAACAACTGGAAGCTCCCTTGGGCGGAAAGCTAGCCTTATTTTCAGACAACTGGCATTACATTACAGGAGACAAATGGACTTTGCAAACAATAGACAAGGGCTACAGGTTTCACTTCCACACTCTACCAAAAAGGGGAATGCCAAACCTACCACCAAGCCAAAAACAGATGCTCTAAAACAAATCAACAACTTACTAGAGATAAGAGCTATAGAAAAGGTGCCACCAATGGAACAAGGCCAAGGTTTTTACTCCAGGCTTTTCCTGGTACCAAGAAAAGAAAATCAATGGAGACCTATTCTCGACTTGTCCGCACTGAACACATACCTCATTGTTCCAAAATTCAAAATGCTGACCCTCCAGCAGCTTCTTCCCATGCTGGGCAAGGAGTCTTGGCTGGTGACTCTAGATCTCAAGGAGGCATACCTGCACGTCCCTATACGACCAGATTGCAGAAGATACCTCAGATTTCTTGCAGGATCATAGCATTATCAATTCTCAGCATTGCCCTTTGGCTTATCTACTGCGCCCAGAGTATTCACGAAATGCCTGGCATCAGTAATTGCTCATTGCAGTCTCCAGGGAATTCAAATTTACCCATACCTGGCCGACTGCCTATTACAAGCGGACAACAAGGCACAATTGACAAAAGATTTGAAAAATGTCATACAACTGTTGCAAGCCCTGGGATACACAGTCAACATGCAGAAGTCAAGACTAGTACCTTCCCAAAGGATAACATTCTTGGGGGCAGATCTGGACACATCAACTCAGATGGCCTTTCTCACAGAAGAAAAACAAAAGCAACTACCAGGCTATTTCATGTCATTAACAAAACAAACTCAGCTTACTGCAAGGAGAGTCCTGCAAGCCCTGGGTTGCATGGCATCCTGCATAATATTGATTCCGCATGCCAGGCTACATATGAGAAAGTTACAATGGTACCTAAGGAATGTATGGTCTCAACACCAGCACAGCCTAGAAAACCAGATTCCATTAATTCCATGCCTGAAGCAAGAATTCCTGTGGTGGGCTCAGGCCTGCCAGTTGAACAGAGGCTTGCCTTTCCACAAACCACATCCAAGCCAGACCATCACCACAGACGCCTCAGACCTAGGCTGGGGGGGCTCACATGGTGGACAAGTGTATACAAGGCCTATGGACCCAAGACCAGCTGAATCTACACATAAATCTAAAGGAGATGCTGGCAGTGAAATATGCGATCCAGGCATTCAGACCACTCCTTCAACAGGGTCATCTGCTGATAAGGACGGACAACACCACAGTCATGTGGTACATCAACAAACAAGGAGGTACACATTCATATCCTCTATGCCGGATGGCAATGGACCTGTGGAATGTGGCCCTGAACCTCAACATTCAACTTCAGGCCAGATTTGTACCAGGAAAAGAAAATTCTCTAGCAGACACCTTAAGCAGAACTACCACGGATGCTCACGAATGGATGCTGCATCCAGATATTTTCAAAGCCATAACAGAGAAATGGGGACTACCACAGATAGACCTGTTTGCCTCCCCACACAATCACCAATTGAAAAATTCTGCACAAGAACATACCACCCACTTGCTTGGAGGGTGGACTCACTTTCCTTCAGCTGGAAAAACCTGACAGCATATGCATTCCCACCTCTTCCCTTGATGTACAAAGTTCTACTGAAGATCAAAGAGGATCAACCAAGGGTAATTCTGATAGCTCCAGACTGGCCGAGGCAACATTGGTACCCACTACTGAGAAGCATGTCTCGGACACACGCATGGCATCTACCTCTAAGTCCCTTACTACTAACACAGGACAACTACAGGATCCTACATCCAAACTTGAAAACACTGCAGCTAGCTGCTTGGAATATTGTATAAACCAAAATAACCCTGATCTATCCCAGAGGGTTAAGGACATTATCCTGGAGGCACGCAGACCCTCCACAAGGAAGACTTATTCAGCCAAGTGGAAAAGATACCTAATTTGGAGTGCAGCAAAGGGAGAAAATGTCTCTGTGGCAAACATAGCACTCATCCTGGAATACTTAGCAGAGCTGTTCCATAATAGCCTGTCTTACTCCTCCATTAAGATTCATGCATCAGCAATTTCAGCAGAATACAACTTGAATCCTCCTGTTTTCTCTCATCCTCTACTCGGGCAGTTCTTGAGAGGAATCAAAAATGTAAAGCCTCCAAGGAAACCACCTTTACCTACTTGGGATCTCAACTTTGTGCTGGAAAAGTTAACTCTACCCCCTTTTGAACCAGCAGCAACAGCAGAATTACAATTCCTGTCTTGGAAAACTGCTTTCCTACTAGCAATCACTTCAGCAAGAAGGGTTTCTGAGCTACAGGCATTAATGGCAGTACAACCCTTCCTTATCTTCCATCAGGACAGAGTCTCTCTGAGAACCAACCCTACCTTTCTGCCAAAAGTGGTCTCCAGAGTATCATTGAACCAAGCGATTCATTTACCTACATTCTTCCCCAACCCACAGAACAGGGGAAAGACTGCTACATACCTTGGATGTGCACAGACAATTACGCTACTATCTGGACAGAACTAAGACCAGCAGAAAAACTGACCAGCTTTTGGTAGCATATGCAACAGGAATGCAAGGAAAAGCAATTTCAAAACAGACAATCTCGAAATGGATAGGAAATTGCATTCGTTTTTGTTACTCTTTTCATGGAAAGACATCTCCTGATAATATCAGACCTCACTCCACAAGAGCTACAGCCACCACTACAGCTTTCCTACGAGGAGTGGCTACCAAAGACATTTTAGAAGCTGCTACCTGGAGCTCCGTGCATACATTTGCCAAGCATTACAATCTTCCTTTATACTCTAGATCCCGAGCAGGTTTTGCAACTGCTGTTTTGCAAGGGATCCTAACTACACCATCTTTATCTTAGTACCTCCTCCCCCAGTTTGGCTATGGTATTCTACCCATATGTTAGGACTGCAGATGCATCCCTGAAGGACATAGTACAGTTTTGTACCTACCATAAATGTAGATGTCCGAGAGGTATGCATCTGCAGTCAGGATTACCCACCCTCCTTCCCCTCTGTGGTACTCCTAGGGTATTTACCCATCTTTTAGCTAGCTGGGGGAATCTGTTATGATGTATTTGTTTGTATATATGTACATATATATCTATATTTGTTTATATTGTTTGCTCTCCACTGTTTGGAATTATTGCATTTATCCAAATTTAGCCTTACTAGAGGGTACCTGGCATCTGGGGCAAGAAACACTGAGGAAAATGGCGTCGGCTGATGCCTTTATACCCAATAAACAGCAGCTATGACGTCGGGTGAAGTGCGACATCAGCCGAGGCCAGACCCAGACTTTGGAATCCGGCCGACCGAAGGGCTGCCTGAGGCAGGACAACCCATATGTTAGGACTGCAGATGCATACCTCTCGGACATCTACATTTATGGTAGGTACAAAACTGTACTTTTTCCTTGGTGAAGCTTTTTAGTCTGATTTCACCCTTTGTGAGCTCTGGTGTTAGTGCCAGCTCGAAGGTGACTGATTTGTGGCCAGTTTTAACTAATGAGGGTCTGACAGTTGCAGCAGTGCATCTGTTTGACATGTTGGTGAGGACCAGATCCAGAATATTTGTTCCCTTTGTCAGAGTATGGGCAATTCTTTTCCAAGGCATTTCAGTTAACAAAGTCAAGGAACTTTTGCGCTGACATGTTAGGGCTAGTGTACGTTTCCCAGTTGATGGTGGGATAATTGAAAACCCCAAGCAAAATTTGAACCGTTTCCAGTTTGGTGAAGTAGGCTTTTTGAGCGTTGTTACCCATGGAGGGGCGTCTGTAACTGGCTATGACTTGAATTGGGGTCTTACCTATCATAACTTGGACGTAGAGTAATTGTGTGGAGTTTTCCAGTCTAACTCGATGGGAGTTGAATTTATCTCTAATATAGATTGAAACACCGCCTGCTTTGGTTTTCACACGTTCATTTTGCAGTCTAAAGGTGTGGAAGGCATTGTAGCCTTGCAAGACAGTACTCTGTCAGGCCTTGAACCAGGTTTCTGTGCTGCACAGACATCTACATCTTTTAGTGATAAAAGTGCTTCCAGGAGTGCAGTTGTTGGTTTAAACTGCTAGCATTTAGCAGCATGACCCTTATTTTGTTCTGATTGGTTAATTTCATGTTGGTAATGTTTTTGAAACCTTGCCTAAAAAGGCACTATGGGGCAGGCAAGAGCCTTTGCCAGCAGCCAAAAACCTGGAGGTGCCAGGTGCAAACCATCTCTTGCAAAGCAGTGAGGTTTGTCGACCATGGCTTCTCAGGCTGACAGGAACTGGATCGCCTTTGAATGACAAGAAAAATTGAGCCAGTTTATTGAAATCAATTATTTTTGTTTATACTTTGGCATTATTCTAGGTGAGGGTCGTATGCTGCTCAAGGCTAGGGACATACCTGCCTGGGACACATACTTAGAGCTCAACCATATTTCTCTTCATATAGTCCAGTGAGGTACGTCTTGGGTCATTCACACCAACATGAACTATGAGAGAGTCATAACAGTACTTGTTGCTGAGAGACCTGAGTGCATGCGTGATCTGACGAATCATGGCACCGGACAGGCAACTGACTGTGACTTACTCCTTGTCCAACCTGGTGAGTGGGACATCCATGTGTCTCACTGATGAATCTACAGTGACAAGAAAATTTGTTTTTTTGAGTGTTACACCTTACTGGCTTGGTGGGTGATACACTGGTGTTGCTATGTGTCATGGGTGCTGTGCGGACTATGTTAGTTGTAGCAGTCTTGTGTTTTGGAGGTCTCTGGTGTTTTGGTAAGTTTTTCGAGAGAACCTCCGTGTATGTGGATTTGCATGTTTGATGCAAACTGTGTGTATGAGTAGTGGTGTGTGTGTGAGTAGTGTTACTATGAGCATACGTAGTGGTGGGTGAGTTGACAGCCTTCTCCATGTTACTGTTCTGAGTGAGAGAGAGCATGGATTATAGATTCTTCATGTAAATACATCTCTCGCACTGTGCACTAGTGTGTCTCAACAAATAAGCCCCTAAGGCAAAAAACATCAAAAATCTTGGTCATAGGCAAATCCACAGTGAGAGACACAGATGTCCCCCTTACCAGACTGTACAAAGGAGAGGGTCACAGTCAGCTGCTTGTCAGGTGCCAGGATCTGACAAATCCCACATGCACTCAGGTCATTCAACAACAAGTACTGATGTGAGAGTGTTCAATCTCGCCGTTTGTTCTTACACCTGGGTTCGGAGCCGATCCTCGGCTCCGTGTCGGCCGCTTTGCAAGCTCTGCATCGAGAAGAAGCTCGAGACCAAC